>NC_057714.1:114426512-114433195 GCF_004010195.1 Chiloscyllium plagiosum | reverse complement strand
ACCTCAATTGTTTTGACAACCATTTGAATGTAATCCATCCGTTTAAATTATGCCCCAGGATACTAAAACCCAATTGAATTGGAATTTACTGTTTTGATAACATCGAACCAATGAGACGATCTGATATTTGGGGTATAAAGAAGCCAGCATTTTGAGACTTAGCCAGAGAGAGTGACCAACTACCATCGCCAGAGTAACTGCCAGCACAAACACTCTCTGTCAAAGGTACCTTTTTCATAAGAAACATCTTTTCAGCAAAAGACTGAAGATGACCCAGGGAGATCTATAGCGAGAGGAAGGAGAACACTGGAGATGACAGCTGCTGGAGAGCTTTGAAAATGAAGTTGATGCAATTTGAATTGGGGCTTTTATTGGATCAGAACATTGTTATAGAGTTTTTTTTAAAGATTAGATAAGAATCCCTACAGTGTGGAAACAGGCCCTTCAGCCCAACAAGTCCACACCAACCCTCCGAAAAGCAGCCCACCTAGACCCATTCCCCTCCCCTATATTTACCTCTGACTAATGCACCTAACAACATGGGCAATTTAGCATGGCCAATTTACCTGACCTGTACATCTTTGGACTGTGGGAGGAAACCCACACAGACATGGGGAGAATGTACAAACACCACACAGGCAGTCGCCCGAGGCTGGGATTGAACTCACTTTTAGAGTTAAAGAATAAATTAATATTATTTTCTTTAAATAGTGGAATTTGGGAGTTCTCTGTCACTCATACTTTACCAGATTACGGGGAGAGGCGAGAGGCGAGCTTTTCTGGGTGTTTGAGTTCATTAACAAAAGGATTCACCACCGTGTCATACACTGTACAGAATGAGGCCATTTGATCCATCATATACTGGCTCTCTGAGTGAGTAACCTCTGTGAAAAATGTTTAAAGGAGGCCTAGGAATCTTTGGCCATCCCTTTGAGAATCCAACTGACTGAAGGTTACAAGGAGACACTGTGAGTTTTGTTGAGGGGCTGTGCCAAGGCTGGATTGGTCTTCCTGCCCCTCCATCATCGCCTTTGAGCCATGATCGCGTTCTGAAGCTCGATGGTTGTGGGAGCACCGTGCCAATGCTAAATGCCACCCGTGGATGGTGGTGTCGGGGCTGAGTAATGGGGTGTGCAAAGCTGGAAAGGGGAGGGGTAAGAAAGAGAGTAACACAGTGAGAGAAAAGTGACTGTGATCGTAGAGTTGGTATGGATGCCCTGCTTTACTGGCAATGATTGTTGCCAAATACTTTACACGTGAAAGAGGTTAGAAAATTGGGATCTTAAGTGTAAATGCTTATTTTAAACCACCTACAAATTACTTGGATGCATCTTGGCTTGGTACGGTACTGCGCTGCCCAGGACCGTAAGAAACTACAGAGAGTTGTGAACACAGTCCAGTCCATCACACAAACCCAACCTTCCATCCACCGATTCCATCTGCACGTCCCACTGTCTTGGTAAAGCAACCAACATCATCAAAGACCCCTCCCACCCCAGTTAGAATCACCACCAACCTCTTCCATCAGGCAGAAGATAGAAAAGCTTAAACACACAAAACAACAGATTGAAGAACAGCTTCTTCCCCGCTGTTATTGAACTTCTGAATGGACCTGTCCAACTTCAAATCTAATATTGATCTCACTCCTTGTGCACCTTCTCTGCAGCCATAACATTGTATTCCTTGTTCTGTTCAATCACCCTGTGATCTTTGTACGGTATGGTCTGCACACAAAACAAAACTTTTCACTGTCCCGAGGTACATGTGACAATAATAAATCAAATCAAAACTGCTACCTTGGTATAAGAGCTGAAGGAGCTCTCTCTTAAAAGGCCTCTTAAAATGGCCGCTATTATTCATAAGGTACTGCACGTTACCTCATGAGTGATGTTGCAGACCCGTTAGGACGGAGATGAGGAGACATTTCTTTACCCAGAAAGCGGTGAGTCTGTGGGATCCATTCCCAGAGGAAGGAGTTGATGCCGAAACATTGAATGCATTCAAGAGGCAGCTGGATACAGCACTTGGGGGCGAATGGGACCTTCGGTTCTGGGGAGAAAGGAGGATTAGGCTATTGAGTTGGATGGTCAGCCATGATGGTGATGAATGGCGGGCCAGGCTCGAAGGGCCAAATGGCCTCCTCCTGCTATCCTCTATGTTTCTATGAACAGTTGTAGGCCATTCTGCCATTCATGGCTGATCCGTGGCCTGTCCCTGTACACCTGCCTTCGGCCCACATCCCTTATACTTTTGGCTTAACAGCAGTTTATCTCTCTCAGATTTAAAACTGCTATTTTGGGGAAGAGGGATCTGAACCGCTCCCATCCTTTGGCTGTCGAAGTGCTGCCTATCACCTCTCCTGGATGGTCTGGCCCTAATTCTCAGACTATATCCCCACCCCACTCCAGTTCTAGATCCCTTATCCATTTATTCCCCCTACTTCCACCTCCAGTCCCGAGGAAGGGCTACACCCGAAACGTTGACGTCTCCCCCTCTTGACACTGCCTGGCTTGCTGCGTCCTCCCAGCCTCCTGCCTGTCTACTTTGGATTCCAGCATCTGTAGTGTTTTTGTCCCTGATCTTTATCTACCCTGCCTTTTCATAGAAAATCATACATCACAGAACCCCAACAGTGTGGAAACAGCCATTTGGCCTAACAAGTCAGCAATGACCATCCAAAGAGTAACCCACCCAGACCCGTTCCCCTACCCTATATTTACCCCTGACTAATGCATCTAACCTACACATCCCTGAACACTATGAGCAAGTTAGCGTGGCCAATTCACCCAAACTTGCTCATCTTTGGACTGTGGGAGGAAACCGGAGCACCTGGGTGAAACCCACACAGACACGGGGAGAATGTGCAAACTCCACACAGTCAGTCCCCAAAAGGTTGGAATCCTCAGGGCCAGGGGGTTGAGGTGGTGAGTTGGTTGTGGTCATGGAACCCCCTTACCAATGGACCCACCCTCATTCAGCCGCTGTCTGTGCAGAGGTGTGCAGTGAGGGTCCCTGGTGCTGTGAGGTAGCAGTGCTAACCACTGCTGTCCATTTTTAACAAAATTAGACTAGATATTTTCCATGTTGATATCTAGAAGACTTCAACTGGATCACCTTTAACCTTCTAAATTTGAGAAAACAAGCTGAATTTGTATGATCTCTCCTCGGTGTCTTACCCCCTGAAGGCCAGGTTTCATCCTTGTGGCCCCGTGTTACCCTCCCTCCAATATCCTGATATTGTTTTCGAGTGCTCCTTAAAGGGGCTTTCGCCGTTTAAAGGGATGCTCACCATTTTCTGGTCTTGCCCCTGCAGAGACTCTGAAGGGAGACCTCACCAATACCTGGGAGACATCCTTTCTTGAAATTCATGAACTGGGCGGGGGCCAAGGGGTAAATTTCACCGGAAACTAGGAAGAGTGGGACTGCACTTACCTCACTGGACATCTCAAACCCCCTGGTCCTGAGGAAGGACCAGACATCATGGCAACATACAATGGCTGACGCAGGAGAGAGAGAGAGAGAGACAGAGGGAAGAGAGAGAGGGGGAGAGAGAGAGAGAGATGGGAGGTCCTGGGGGAGGGGCAGCCTTGTGTGACCTTAGAATCACAGAGATTTGTCAGCACATAAAAAAATGACCCTTCGGCCTATCACGTTCATGCAGGTCATCCAACATCCATCTCCTCTAATCCCATTTTCCAGCACTTAGCCCATATCCTTGTATGCCCTGGTGTGCCAAGTGATCATCTCAGTAGATCTTGACTACCTTGATGGTTCCTCATTCAGGCAGTAAGTTTCAGATACCAACCCCCCTCTGGGTGGAAACATTTTTCCTGAAATCCCCACTAAATCCCCTGCCCCTTACCTTAAATCTGTGTGCCCCTGGTTAGTGAACCCTATACTAAAAGGGGAAAGGTATCTCCCTATCTACCCTGTCTACAGCCCTTGTACACCTCAGTGATGCCCCCTCTGTGCCACGTCCTCTGGGAGTCCTCTACCAATACATCAGTGCCCCACCCAGGAAGTTGTGCCCTCTCCCTGAGGTGTGTTGCTGTGTCCCAGCCAGAGTAGCCTTAATGGAGAGGAGTGTGAGGGGCTCTGGGATACCACTGCGCAAACATTCCCCCAGACACGTTCACACCATAATAAACCATCAACAGGACCACAAGCGAGTGAGTGACTTTTGCATTTGCACATTTAGTGTGACGATGATGCCACTTTAAAAAGGTCATTTTGTCCTTGTGTTCTTGAGGTCATAAAGGCAGAGGTGCCAAAATGTCTGGATCGACCCTACTTTAACAATGGCAGGGGTGTGGCCCGTTCTCCCAGTTCAGGATTTTTAAAGTTAAAAACTGCATTTGACCAACGGGATTCGAAACTGAGCAAGATTGCAAAGGTAAAAGTGAGGACTGCAGATCCTGGAGATTAGCGTGATGCTGGAAAAGCACAGCAGGTCAGGCAGCATCCGAGGAGCAGGAAAATCCACGTTTTGGGCAGGAATCCTTCATCAAGAATCACCATTCCTGATGAGGGGCTTATGCCCGAAACGTCGATTTTCCTGCTCCTCGGATGCTGCCTGACCTGCTGTGCTTTTCCAGCATCACTCCAAGATTTCAAAGGTGTGGATCTCTAATATTTCCAGTTGTACTGTGACTAGTTGTGATGAACCCAGGATAAAAAGGCTAAAATCTGACAGTGCAGCTGCTGAATAAATGAGAAATCAAATGTGGCGCAGAGTGTGAGTGAATTGTTACAGCAAAGTGTTTTTGACACTAATATTTCTTACAGTTTCCACAGTCAGCAGACTAATAGCCACAGTGCTGTAAATTATCAGATTGCCACTGTTCCTGTGTGAATCCTTAATCTACTCACAATATATTTCTGTGTGAATTTATCTGTACCACTTGCAACTGAAAACAGAAATGATTCAACAAAACTCAGAAAGCACTTTGTTCAATAACATCATCCCACTGGTGCTACATCGGAATCCTCCTGCTGGGGAGTTTATACAAGAACCCTAATCCATTCCTAAAAAAAGGGCTTATGCCCAAAACGTCAATTCCCCTGCTCCTCGGATGCTGCCTGACCTGCTGTGCTTAACCAGCACCACACTTTATGACTCATATTTACAAACCCCGTCTATGCTATTAAACTAGAAAGGGTGTCAAAAAAGATTTACAGTCTGGGTAATCCAAGATGGAGGACAGGAAAAATTTCTGGCTGTAAGAGCCGCTCCTTGTTTTGAGGTATTTTAGGTGTTGGAGGTGATTTCCTCGAATTCCAGGAGCAGCAATTAGTGTTTAATATGCTGTTTTGGAACTTTGGGGAAAAAAAAAGTCAAAACAACAACAGTTTAAAAGGGAGAAGAGCAGACAAAGGAAGCACATGGTGAGGACAGTGCAGGAGAGAGAGAGAGAGAGAACCTGCACAGTTACCGCCTTTGCTGTTTGAATTCGTGTATCGCCGGATATCGGAGTGCATCTGGGAAAATTAACAAACAGTGAAATTCACATCTAATCTTGGAGGAACCGTTGGGCAAAGTTCACAACACAGAATCAGATAAGTTAATTGTTGTTTTAAGTCTGTCCAAGAGAAAGGCTGTATTAGTGAGTATAGTGGGTTCTTTCTTGATTATATGTTTTTTGGGGTAAGTCTCTTGATTAAACTTAAAATATAAGCCATAACTATTAATTTAACCTGGTGCAGTGTTTTGTAGAGGAATAAGACGGTGTTATTTTCTGGGTCTGTAGATTGTGAAGGAGCAAAAATGGCCTTTGCAGTGATATGTACTTCTTGTCAGATGTGGGAGTTTAAAGAGAGTTTAAGGGTTACTGTGGATTATATCTGCCATAAATGCTGTTGGATGCGAATCTTATCAGATCGAGTAGATCGGTTGGAGAGACAGATAGAAGCGATGAGGAATTTGCAACAGCAGCAGTATGTGATGGATGGCAGTTATAGGAAAGGGGGAAAATCTCAGATACAGTCACACAGATGAGTTAACTCCAGGAAGGGTAAGAGAGGTCGGCACCAACAGCATATTATCTTTTGTGGATAAACCCATTTCAAACAGGTATGCTGTTTTGGAAAATGTAGGGGGTGATGGATTCTCAGGGGAGCGTAGCACGAACAGCTAAGTTCCTGGTATTGAAATTGGCTCTAATGCAACGAGGGGTACGTCGGCTTCCAAGAGATCAATTGTGTTAGGGGATTCTGTAGTCAGAGGTACAGACAGACGTTTCTGTGGCCAGCAGAGAAAAAGCAGAATGGTGTGTTGTTTCCCTGGTGCCAGGATCAAGGATGTCTCAGAGAGGGTGCAGAATGTTCTCACGGGGGAGAAGGGCCAGTAGGAGGTCATTGTCCACACTGGAACCAATGACATAGGAAGGGAAAAGGTTGAGACTCTGAACGGAGATTACAGAGAGTTAGGCAGAAACTTAAAAAGGAGGTACTCAAGGGTAGTAATGTCTGGATTACTCCCAGTGCTACGAGCTAGTGAGGGCAGGAATAGGAGGATAGAGCAGATCACTGCATGGCTGAGGAGCTGGTGTATGGGAGAAGGATTCACATTTTTGGATCATTGGAATCTCTTTTGGGATGGAAATGACCTGTACAAGAAGGACGGATTGCACCTAAATTGGAAGGGGACTAATATACTGGCAGGGAAATTTGCTAGAACTGCTTGG
>NC_057714.1:114417461-114422321 GCF_004010195.1 Chiloscyllium plagiosum | reverse complement strand
GAACTTTCAAAAGCTGATTGGAGGCAGATGTTCACAGGTAAAGGGACGGCTGGAAAATGGGAAGCCTTCAGAAATGCGATGGTAAAAACAATGACTGCAGATGCTGGAAACCAGAGTCTAGATTAGAGTGGTGCTGGAAAAGCAACAGCAGGTCAGGCAGCATCCGAGGAGCAGTAAAATCGACGATTTGGGCAAAAGCCCTTCATCAGGAAGGGTCTGTTTCCATACTGTGCATCTCTATGACTCTTTGACTCTAATGATGTTGTCGGGGTTGGAGGATCTGAGCTACAGGGAGAGGCTGAACAGGCTGGGGCTGTTTTCCCTGGAGCGCCGGAGGCTGAGGGGTGACCTTATAGAGGTTTATAAAATCATGTGGGGCATGGATAGGATAAATAGGCATGGTCTTTTCCCCAGGGTGGGGGAGTCCAGAACTAGAGGGTATAGGCTTAGGGTGAGAGGGGGAAGATTTAAAAGGGATGTAAGGGGCAACTGTTTCACACAGAGGGTGGTATGTGTATGGAATGACCTGCCAGAGGAAGTGGTGGAGGCTGGTATAATTACAGCATTTAAAAGGCATCTGGATGAGTATATGAATAGGAAGGGTTTGGGGGGATATGGGCCAAATGGTGGCAAATGGGACTAGATTAATTTGGAATATCTGTGGAGGAGTTGGACTATTTTGGATTGTCTATGCTGTGTAACTATATGACTCAAAACTGATTATTGCATTACTGTTTGGGTGTACGGAGGTGGTGGAAGGCACTACATGAATGCAAAACCTGCCCTCTGTTCCTGGCTGCATGGATTTCTTCAATATTCTGCAGGTGAAACATGAACGGAGGCCGAAATAATGTGATTACGGGCACCAAATCATTCCCTTTCCAATTCAGTTTTCATCTATGTCAGGGTGTTTGGCATGCAGAGTATGATATGATACTGGCAAGTGAACGTGCCGACGAAGTGAGCATCTGCAGCAGAGATATGAGCAAACCAGGAAGTCAGGATGGTTATTGGCAACTGTTTAGCAAGCTCTCCAAATCTTATCTGCATTACTCACAGGGGAGAGTGAATCACATCAGGGCAACACCATCAAAACAGTGCTTCTGAATCATTTCAGCTTGTAGGTGGCTGAGGGTGAGATGGTGAGGCAGGGAAAGTAATCTACAGTGACAGCAACGTGAGCCAGAGGTAAGAAAAAATCCACCCTGTTTCCTCCCTTAGCTCCTAGCCACCTTCTTCGTCGCTGGGTCAAGGGACCCAGAGTTTTATCGAAATCAGATTCGTGATGACATCTCCTGAGAGACTGCAACTCAGTTCAAGGTCCTGTGCAATGTCCATGAAAGGAACAACGAGGAGTTGGCCATTCGGCCCCTCAAGAACGTGGTGCTTTTTAAGGAGGTCATATTTTGATCTTCAGTCACACCAGACCTATCGTTACAAGAGCAGGTCCGAGGTTCAGCAGAAGATACAGAAACCTGACCACATGCAGCAGCAGGTTCAGGAACAGCTTCATCCCAGCTGTTATAGAACTGAGGAATTCTAACCTCAAATAATGCTGATCTTTCTAATCACTCTCACTAGTATCCTTCCACGCAGATGACAAAGGGCACCATTTCGACTAGGACAACACATCCATCCTAGGACAAGTCAAACAGACACATACATGAGAATTCCAACTGGAACTCTATCAACAAACACATCGAGTTAGACTCCATCTACCACCCCTCAGAAAAAGAACAGGAAATGGCATCACCAACACAGGAAATGATATCAACACAGGAAATGACATCACCAACCCAAGGAAGCCTAAACACATAAATAGAAAGTGGCTCATAACACCAGTGCTTCACCAGAGGCTCACTGATGATGTTACCTGATATGGTGATGAAACATCTGAAAATGAGTCTTCCAGCTCAGCGAGCAAACTTATATCCAGAACCTCAACCTGAGCTACAAATCTTCTCAAAACTCGTTGATCTCCCAACCATTGATCTTGCCCAGTACATGCCCTGTGCGACATAACCTGTGTGCCTCTGTCTTCGTTTCTCTTTCACCTTTTGATCTGTTTGCCCTTGCTTCCTATGATCTGTCTGTATACTGGTTGTAAACAAAGCTGTTCACTGTACTTAGGTACATGTGACAGTAAATAAATCTAATCAAATCCAATCGGGAGTGAGTAACTCCCCTCCTGACTCCCCAAAGCCTGTCCACCATCTTCAAGGCATAAGTCAGGAGGATGATGGAATACTCCCCACTTGCCTGGATGTTCTTGCCCACAACACTCAAGAAGCTTGACACCACCCAGGACAAAACAAAAACTGCGGATGTTGGAAACCAAGGTAGACAGGCAGGAGGCTGGAAGAACACAGCAAGCCAGGCAGCATCAGGAGGGGGAGAAGTCAACGTTTTGGGTCTAATCTTTTTTCAGGACTGGGGGTGGGTGTAGGAGGAATTAGCCAGGACAAAGCAGCCCATTTGATTGGCCCCAAATCCACAAGCATCCACTCCCTCCACCACCGACACTCAGTAGCAGCAGTGTCTACCATCTACAAGATGCACGGCAGAAATTCACCAAACTTCCTTAGTCAGCACCTTCTAAACCCAGGACCATAGTGGGACAAGGGGATTAGGCACCTGGAAATACTGCAGCTTCTCTTTCATGTGTCATTTAGACTCAGAAACATATTGTTGTTCTTCCACTGTTGCTGGGTCAAACTCCCGGATCCCCCCTCCCTAATCATTTTATAGGTCGCCATACACCGATCAACCATAGCAGTTTAAGAGGGCAGCTCAATTATGCCACCTCTGGGGCACTTGGGGAATGACAGCAAGCACTGGCCCATCCTCGGGCGACTGTCTGTGTGGAGTTTGCACGTTCTCCCCGTGTCTGCGTGGGTTTACTCCCACAGTCCAGAGATGTGCAGGTCAGGTGAATTGGCCATGCTAAAATTGCCCCATAGTGTTAGTCAGAGGGAAATGGGTCTGGGTGGGTTACTCTTCGGCGGGTCGGTGTGGACTGGTTTGGCTGAAGGGCCTGTTTCCACACTGTAGGGAATCTAATCTAATCTAACCTCCATTTTTCAGTCTGAACCCAGACCTCATGATTCTCCCAAGTGTCCAGACGTCTATCCGACTCAATCTGTCTCTGATCAGATAATTCAGCACAGATCATGCAGCAAAGATGGCACTCATTCACAGCAGGGAAGGCGATGGCCTAGTGGTATTATCGCTGGGTCGTTAATCCAGAAGCACAGGCCACGTTCTGGGGACCTGCGTTCAAATCCTGCCGTGGTGGAGTTTGATTTCGACTAAAACGTCTGGAATTAAGAGTCCGATGATAACCACGAATCCATTGTCGGGGGAACAATCTCATCTGGGTCACTAATGCCGCTTCAGGAAGGAAACTGCCATCCTTACCTGGTTGGCCTACAATGTGACTCCAGACCCACAGCGGCCACTTTCTGGGGACCTGCGTTCAAATCCTGCCATGGTGGAGTTTGATTTCAACTAAAACATCTGGAATTACGAGTCCGATGATAACCACAAATCCATTGTCGGGGGAACAATCTCATCTGGGTCACTAATGCCGCTTCAGGAAGGAAACTGCCATCCTTACCTGGTCTGGCCTACATGTGACTCCAGACCCACAGCAATGGGGTTGGCTCTTTACTGCCCTCTGGGTAAGTAAGGATGAGCAATACGTGCTGCTGAGCCAACGACACCCTGGTCCTGTGAGTGAGTGAACAAAAACTGCACAGCAGGCCTGGCTGAGGAGAGTAAATCAGAGTCTGGTGTAACTCTTCCCACAGTCTGGATTATTTGTCAGTGTTTTCCCTGAAAAGAATCCCATCCAATGGTGACAGTACCTTCCTCAGGCACGGGCAGGTTCAGTGTTGGGCTGCCCGTGGCGAATGTGAAATGTTGATGGATCCATTCTGCCACTCATTAAAACTGACTGATTAATAAATTAATGAAGAATAGCATCAAAGTGGAAAATTGAACAATTTTAGATCATAACCTCCGTCATAAGCAATTTCTTTTCATTTCCCACAGCTGCTATTGGTGCTAATTCTGCTATCGCCATTCACACCTCATCCAGACCCATTCGGAGCTTCCTAATTTCTCCCATTACTACTTAAGTAATGCTTAACTTCTTTACCCTTGTCTCTATAGAATAGAGTTCCTACAGTGTGGTAACAGGCCCTTCGGCCCAACAAGTCCACACCGACCCTCCGAACAGTAAGAGTCGGGAGGGTGGTGCTGGAAAAGCACAGCAGGTCAGGCAGCATCTGAAGATCAGGCAAATCAACGTTACAGGCATAAGCCCTTCATTAGGATTGCCTGCAATGTCAATTCTCCTGCTCCTCAGATGCTGCCTGACCTGCTGTGCTTTTCCAGCGCCACACTCTCAACTCTGACCTCCAGCCCTCACTTTCTCTCTCTGAAGAGTAACCCACCCAGACCCATTCCCCGACATTTACCCCTGACGAATGCACCTAACCTACACATTCCTGAACACTATGGAGCAGTTTAGCATGGCCAATCCACCCTGACCTGCACATCCTTGTGACTGTGGGAGGAAACCGGAGCACCCGGAGGAAACCCACGCAGACACGGGGAGAATGTGCAAACTCCACACAGTCAGTCGCCTGAGGTGGGAATCAAACCTGGGACCCTGGTGCTGTGAGGCAACAGTGCTAACCACCCCTTACTTGCTTGTTTCTAAGCTTTTCTTGTACCTCGGACCTAAGTTGGCGCTATGAGGGGCAACGTTATACACTTTTCACTGTAATCCTGTACTTCTGTACTTGAGTACACGTCACAATAAAATCTAAACAAAATCTAAATTCTGATTGGCTT
>NC_057714.1:114400343-114416961 GCF_004010195.1 Chiloscyllium plagiosum | reverse complement strand
TGTGAGAAGGGATGGTGTAAAACTTCAACAGGACACAGAAAGGTTGAACAAATGGCAAGTTGCATTTACTGCAGAGAGGTGTGCAATGATTCATTGGAACGTAGGAACCGCTGTAGGCCATTCAACCCATTTCCCCACTTAATATGATTGTGGCCGACACAATATTTTTCCTGAAGTCATCTCTATAACTATTGTCAACCAGAAATCTATCAACAATTCACATGGGTCTGGCAGCACCTGTGGAGAGAGAAGAACAGAGAAAGACCTTCAGTCCAGTCTGACACTTCAATAACTCAGCCTTGTGTTTTAAAGACTGAGCTTCCATAGTCCCCTGGGATATAGAGAATTCCAAAGGCTCCCAATCCTCTGAGTCTATTTTTAGATTCTCTACACTGTGTAAACAGGCCCTTCAGCCCAACAAATCCACACCAACCCTCCAAAGAGTAACCCACCCAGACCCATTCCCCTATCCTATATTTACCCCTGAGTAGGGCACCTAACCTGGACATCCCCCCTAAACACTTTAGCACAGCCAATTCACCTGACCTGCACATCTTTGGATTGTGAGAGAAAACCCAAGCACCCAGACATGGGGAGAACGTGCAAACTCCACACAGACGGTCGCCTAAGGCTGGAATTGAACCCAGGTCCTCTGGTGCAGTGAGGTAGCAGTGCTAACCACTGGGCCACCATGCCATTCAGAAGACTGGGCCTCCTGATTTCAGTCCAAAATGACATTTTCCCCTTATTTTCAAGCAGTGTCCCTAACTCTGGACTCCCCAACCAGGAGAAACATCTATCTACCTTTACTCTGTCTACTCCCTTCAATAAACTCACCTCACTTTCTTTGCAACTCTAAAGAATACAAGTTCATTTTGCCTAATCTCTCTCCATAGGACGGTCCCTAAACCCAGGCACAAGTCTAGTGAACCTTCCACCGCAATAGTATCTTTACCGAGACAAGGAGATTCCAACTGCACACAGGGTTCTGGGTGTATACTAGCCAAGCTTCTCTAGAGTGGAAGCAAACCTTCACCGGTCCTGTACTCAAACCCTCCGGCAGTAAAAGCTACTATTCCATTAGCTTTACTAATAGCTTGCATTTTACCCTTTAGTGTCTCATTTGAACAAAGAACAGGAGAAGACCTGCTTTTCCATGATCATGGCTGGTCAAACATCTCAATGTCTTTTCATATGGCAATCCAAAGATGTGCAGGTTAGGGTGGATTGGCCATAGAAATAGTCTATAATGTTCAGGGATGTGTAGGTTAGGTACATTGGTTAGGAATAAATATTGGATAATAGGGTAGGGGAATGGGTCGGGGTGGACTTGTTGGGCCAAAGGGCCTGTTTTCACACTGTAGGGATTCTATGATTAAACCTATAACCCATTATGCCATTGATGAAGATAAACTAATTCTACTGTTGGGGATTCTAGGACCGGGGACATAGTCTAAGAATTAGGGCCATCACCATCACCCCATCTTCATCTACCTATCGCACTCTTAGTTACCCTCCCCTCCCAGCCCCACCCCCTCTCCCATTTATCTCTCCACCCCCTCGGCTCACAGCCTCATTCCTTTTGCCCGAAGCATTGACTTTCCTGCTCCTCGGATGCTGCCTGACCTGCTGTGCTTTTCCAGCACCACTCTGTCGATTCTGGTCTCCCGCATCTGCAGTCCTCACTTTGCCTAAAGAATTAGGGCCCGACTATTCAGAGGAGACGTTAGGAAGCACTTCGGCACATAAAGACGGTTAGAATACTTTTCCTGAAATGGCAGTCTTTGTATATCAAATATTTTTAATGTTTCACTTTAAAAGACTGAGCTTGCAAGAGAGTTTCAACAATTCCCCAGAGCAAGTCTTAGCCGGACATCTTTAGAATTCCTACAGTGAGGAAACAGCCCCTTCAACCCAATAAATCCACACTAAGCCTCCAAAGAGTAACTCACCCAGACCCCTACTACTCAGCATTTACCTCTGACTAATGCACCTAGTCTACACACCTCTGAACACTATGGGGCAATTTAACATGGCCAATTCACCTGACCTGCACATCTTTGGATTGTGGGAGGAAACCCACGCAGACACAGGGAGAATGTACAAACTCCACACAGGCAGTCACCCGAGTTGGGAATCACACCCAGGTCCCTGGAGCTGTGAGACAGCGGTGCTAACCACTGAGCCACCATGCCAATTATACAGTCAATGGCAAGATCCTGGGGAATGGTGCTGATCAAAGAGACCTTGGGGTGCAGGTTCATAGCTCCTTGAAAATAGAGTCGCAGGTAGATAGGATAGTGAAAAAGGCATTTGGTAGGCTCTCCTTAGTTGGTCAGTGCATTGAGTATAGGGATTAGGAGGTCGTGTTGCGGCTGTGCAGGACATTGGTTCGGCCACTTTTGAATATTGTGTGCAATTCTGGTCTCCTTCCTATCGGAAAGATGTTGTGAAACTTGAAAGGGTTCAGGAAAGATTTACAAGAATGTTGCCAGGGTTGGAGAGTTTGAGCTATAGGGAGAGGCTGAACAGGCTGGGGCTGTTTTCCCTGGAGCGTCGGAGGCTGAGGGGTGACCTTATAGAGGTTTATAAAATCATGAGGGGCATGGATAGCGGAAATCGACAATGTCGTTTCCCTGGGGTGGAGGAGTCCAGACCTAGAGAGCATAGGTTTAGGGTGAGAGGGGAAAGAGACCTAAGGGGAAACTTTTTCACGCAGAGGGTGGTACGGGAATGGAATGAGCTGCCAGAGGAAGTGGTGGAGGCTGGTACAATTACAACATTAAGAGGCATTTGGATGGGTATTGGAATAGGAAGGGTTTGGAGGGACATGGGCCGGGTGCTGGCAGGTGGGACTAGATTGAGTTGAGATGGACGAGTTGGACCAAAGGGTCTGTTTCTATGCTGTACATTTCTATGACTCCATGACCGAGCGTAAGGGGGAGGGTGGTAGTGGTGGAGTGGGCAGGCTGTGAGCTGGGTAGACTGGCTGGGTGATAGTCACAGCCGCGTTGCTGGGGCATTGCCCAGAGTGCCAACAGACAAAAGCTACGACCAGCCGTCCCCCCCCCCCCATATTCAAGGGAACAGCCAGGTAAACCCTGCACTCAGATACACATCGGCTATGCAGGTCCTTGCATGGACTCAATTTTCTGGTCATTGTGGACGCACACTCAATGTGGTTTAATGTGCATAGAGTTCATCATCAAACATGGGGTCGATGATCGAGAAACTGGGTGCATCTTTTGCAATACCCGGGCTCCTGGCTGTATTAGTCACAGAGAATGGGCCATTGTTTGGCAGGTGGGACTAGATTGAGTTGAGATGGACGAGTTGGACCAAAGGGTCTGTTTCTATGCTGTACATTTCTATGACTCTATGACCGAGCGTAAGGGGGAGGGTGGTAGTGGTGGAGTGGGCAGGCTGGGAGCTGGATAGACTGGCAGGGTGATAGTCACAGCTGTGTTGCTGGGGCATTGCCCAGAGTGCCAACAGACAAAAGCTATGACCAGCCTTCCCCCCACATTCAAGGGAACAGCCAGGTAAACCCTGCACTCAGATACACATCGGCTATGCAGGTCCTTGCATGGACTCAATTTTCTGGTCATTGTGGACGCACACTCAATATGGTTTAATGTGCATAGAGTTCATCATCAAACATGGGGTCGATGATCGAGAAACTGGGTGCATCTTTTGCAATACCCGGGCTCCTGGCTGTATTAGTCACAGAGAATGGGCCATTGTTTACCAGAAGGGAATTTGAGTATTTCCTCAAATCCAATGGTATTTCTCATATAAGGACAGCTCCATACAGCCCGTCATCCAATGGTCTGGTAGAAAGAACCGTCCAAACTTTGAAGGTCGGCTTAAAGAAACAACCCACAGCCTCACTAAATACCAAACTGTCCCAGTTCCTGTTTGATTATAGGACCCCCCCACACCCTCACACAACCACAGGGACAGCTCCAGCAGGGTTGCTGATGGGGAGAAGACTCTGCACCAGGTTAAACCTGGAGAAAGGGAGGACTGCAGATTAGAGTCGAGAATGTGGTGCTGGAAAAGCACAGCAGGTCAGGCAGCATCTGAGAAGCAGGACAGTCAATATTGTGGGCTGAAACATTGACTTTCCTGCACCTAGGATGCTGTCTGGCCTGCTGTATTTTTCGAGACTCACATCTATGGACTCAGGGACTCTCCACATGTAAATAAAGGGTGACTTGGTGATGGGATACCAGCCTCTGTGGTGTTATTTCAACACCGTGGTGATTTCAGAATTTCATCTCCAGCTTAATGAACTCGCCATGCCTGCCCCATGCTTCCCACTTGGAATCATCATTATAGAATCATGGAGCCATAGAGCATGGAATATAGTCTTTCGCAGAATTGTTACAGTGCTGACGTAGACCATTCAGTCTATCGTTCCTGCACCAGTACGATTAGGTAATACCAATCTCTTGCCTTTTATCCACGTCACTGCACACCATATCCATCCAAATAACCATCAAATATCCCTCCAGATGCCTCAGTTGAACCTGCCTCCATCACATTCCCAGGCAGCGCATCCTAGACCTGAACTACTCACTGGGTAGAAACATTGTTCCTCACATCTCCCTTGCGTCTTTGGCAATCGCTTTAAATCTACGCCCTCTCGCTCTTGTTCCTACAACAAGCAGGAACGGCTATCTATTCCATCCAGTCCACGCACCATTTTGAAAACCCTGATCAAATCTCCTCCCAGACTTCTCTCCAAGGAGAATGGTTCCAACCCCTTCGATCTATTCTCTTCAGGCAAGTTCCTCAGTCTTTTTTTGTAAGTTGTTTCTGTGCACTCACCAATGTGTTCACAACCTCTCTTTATGTCCCTGAGATATAGGAGCAGTAATTAGGCCATTCAGCGCATTGAGTCTGCTCCCCCATTCGATCATGGCTGATATGTTTCCCAACCCTGTTCTCCTGCCTTCTCCTCGTAACCCTTGATCCAATCACCAATCAAGAACCTATCCACCTCTGTCTTTACACTCAGTGACTTGGCAATGAGCCCCCCAGATTCCCCACCCTCTGGCTGAAGAAAGTCCTCCCCATCTGAGTTCTGAAGCGTGGTCCCTTCCCTCCGAGGCTGTGTCCTCAGGTCCTAGTCTCTCCTATGCATGGTAGCATCTTCTCCACGTCCACTCTCTCCAGGCCTCTCAGTATCCCATACGTGTCAATCAGATCCCCACTTCATCCGCAAGGGAGAGGGTCCAGTCCCTGGGGACAGAACCGAAACACATTCCCCAGCTTGGACCGAATATCCTGGGCAGATTCCCAATAGGTTATGTCTAAATTTATGGGAACGTTTAATGACTGAGCGAACAATATTATGGTTACTCGGTGGAATAATAAGATTGTGCTTATTCTCACCCTCCATGATACCTGATCACCTCTCTTACCTCTTTCAGAATATACACTGTCTCCGATATTTCTGTCGACCCTGTAAGGAACTATTTTAAGGTAACAATTTGCTCTTTTCTAAGCAAATCTTGCATAGAGTAACCGTGAAATCATCTCCTTCAACGCTATCACTCACACCATGAAAACCTTCCGTTTTGAAACTCATTAATTGTGGATGATCCTGATGTTTCTTGCATTGACATTAGAATTTATAGGGCAGGTGCGATAACGGCTCAAAATAATTAGAAAACTCGATTTATTTTAGCCAGTTAATATAAGGGCTAGGAGCAGGAGGAGGCCATTCAGCCCCACAAGCTTGCCCTGCTCTTTAATCCAACCATCTCAGTCCCGACTCCACTTTCCTGCCCACTCTCCATAACCCTTTAACCTGTTACGAAATAAAAACCTATCTATCGCCTCCTTAAATGTACTCAATGTCCCAGCATCCACCACACTCTTGGGGGTGGGGTGGGGGGAGGTGGTGAATTCTGCAGCATCACGATCCTCTCAAGGAAGTAATTTGTCCTCATCCCTGTTTAAAATCTGCTGGCCCTCATCCTAGAACGATGAGCTCTCGTTATAGATTGCTCCACGTCAGGAAACACCCTCTCTATGACTGCATTGTCAATCCTCTTTAGCAGCTTATTTACCTGAATTACATCGCCTTTCGTTCTTCTAAACTCCAGAGAGTATTGGCCTAAATTCTCAATCTCTCCTCAATAGACGAGCCCCTCATCTCTGGAATCAATCTCCTCGGAACTGACCCCAATACAACAATGTCCCTTCTCAAGGCCAAAACTGTGGGCAGTGTTCTGGGTGGAGTCTAATAAATGCCTTGTAGAAACCTTCCTACTTTTATACTCTATTCCTTTTGCAATAAACATCAAAATTCCATTTGCCTTCCTTATTACCTGCCGAACCTCCATACTAATCTTTTGCACAATATTATGGTTACTGAGTGTAATGCCCAAGGACACTCAGATCCCTCTGCACCGAAAGACTTGGAAGTCCTTCTCCATTTCGAAAATAAGTTGCCTTTCCAAACCTCTGACCGAAATGGATAAGCTCGCACTTGTCCACACTCCACCTGATCTGTCAAACTTTGACCCAGTCACTGATACCCACTTGTAAATGTCTCCTTTCTTCCCTGCAACCCGCTATCCCACCTACTTAAGCATCATCGGCAAATTTGGCTACAATGATTAACTATTTGGCTTGGACCGAATATGGTTTTCTCAAATCCCTTTGTAATATAGATGATAGAAACTCAGTGCTAGGGCTCATCAGTAGCTCCTTTTAGCATTCCACTGTGTGATGGATGAATTGTTAGATGCCAAATGAGATACACCAAGCAGCATCACGGTTGGAAAGTTTTACCCAAGTTCCTAAGGTCTGATTGCTGTGTGCCAGGAAAGAAAATGAATCTGCACTTTAAGAGGAACAACGACCAACAATAATATCAATGTAAAGTATTACATTCAAAGCTTGATTAGCTATTGTCTTCATTCTTTTTAACTTCATAAATCTATTGAATTAGATCGACAATTTCACCCGATCCCCAGCCGCCCTGCCAATAGCAAAGGACCATAAGACAGTAGGCCATTCAGCCCATCGATTCTGCTGCAGTATTCAATGAGATTGTGGCTGATCTGATAATCTTCAGCTCCACTCCTCTTGTCCTTTCCCCATTATCCTTGACTGAGGGAGATGCAGTGTAGACTGGCTGATGGCTTCTCAGGACACCTACATTCTGTCCGCAAAAATAGGACCCTGAGCTTCCAGTTGGTGCCACCTTAACACCCCACCCCTGTTCCCTGGCCAACATCTCTGTCTCAGGCTTGCTGCAGTGCTCCAGTGAAGCTCAGTGCAAGCTGGAAAAACAGCTCTACATTTTCCACTTGGTAACTCAACAATCTTCAGGACTTAATATCGAGTTCAATACTTTAGGGCTAGAAGCACGTTCTCCCATGTCCTTACACGACTCTCTAAGCATTAAGTCCTTGTCTCCGTATGGGCTACTTACCACACACTACCCACTGTCAGCCAATAATGGTCCCTGTTGGCAGCGGTTCATTCCCCCACTCCTTCACCTGTCCTCCAGCATAAATCCCAACCCTTTCCTTGCCACAATTAGCTCTGACGAAGTGTCACTTGACCCAAAGTGTTAACTGCTTTCTCTCTTTGACGATGCGACCAGACCTGCTGAGCTTTTCCAGCAATGCCCGTGTTTGTTTGTGACCCTTGATTCCCTTCCTGATTAAAATTTTGTCTCCCCCAGCCTTGAATATACTCGTGATGTGGAGGTGCCGGTGTTGGACTGGGGAGGACAAAGTTAAAAATCACACAACCCCAGGTTATAGTCCAACAGGTTGTTGGAGCAGCGCTCCGAAAGCTAGGGCTTCCAAATAAACTTTCCTCATTCCTGAAGAAGGGCTAATGCCTGAAACGTCGATTCTCCTGTTCCCTAGATGCTGCCTGACCTGCTGCGCTTTTCCAGCAACACATTTCCATCTCTGATCTCCAGCATCTGCAGACCTCACTTTCTCCTTCCAAATAAACCTGTTGGACTATAACCTGGGGTTGTGTGACCTAACTTTGAATATACTTAACGGCCCAGCTTCCAAAGTCTTTGGTCGTAAAAAAGACTCCACAGGTTCACCACTCTCTGAGAGAAAAAGTTCCTCCTCTATCTCTTGGTTATTTTGAGAGTTTTCCCAAGGAGGATCTGCCTGGCATCTCGCTGTCAATTCCTCGAAGGATCAGGCCCAACCTGTCATCACAGGACAGCCCCTTTCACCTGTCTGTGTCACGCCTGTCACGCAAGGTGATGCTGTACCGGGATTAATCTCACTCTGGCTCGGCCCAGTTGGCAAAGCAACAGCGTAGTAATGATGAGACAGAAGTAGAAATTGTTGGAGACTCAGTTTTGAGGAAGGATCACTTGACGTGAAACGTTAACTCTGATCTCTCTCCACACAGATGCTGCCAGACCTGCTGAGCTTTTTCCAGCAACTTTGGCTTCTGTCTCTGATTTACACAGGGATGTGCAGCACGGAAACAAACTCTTCAGTCCAACCCGCCCATGCCGATCAGATATACCAACCCAATCTTGTCCTGCTTGCCAGTATTTGACCGCATCATCTGCAATTCTTTTGGTTCCTATCTAGAAGTTTGTATCATAAGACCCCTACAGTGTGGAAGCGGGCCATTCAGCCCACACCAGCCCTCCAAAGAGCAACCCACCCTTACCCTATCTCTCTGCATTTCCAATGGCCAATCCACCTAGCCTGCGTAATCTTCGGACTGTGGGAAGAAACACTGGGAGAATGTGCAAACTCCACACAGACAGTCACCCAATGCTAGAATTGAACCCGGGTCCCAGGAGCTGTGAGGCAGCAGTGCTAACCATTGAGCCACCGTGCCACCCCATGGGTTACAGTGAGGACCATTGAATTGGAAGGGAGAATACCACCCTGGGAACTCAGTGTGCTCTGACGCTAGTCGGTTGTTGTGTTTCTGGGTGAGGGAAAGGAGTCAGGAAAGTATGGTTTCTGTGCTGCTTTCACGTGCACGGATGTTTGTGGGTTGGCGGTTTGAGTTCTAGTACAATGGCGATTTGATTGAGGTTTTTAAAATCATGAGAGAGCTGGCTAGGGTAGGACACGGTGGCTCAGTGATTAGCGCCTTACAGCGCCAGGGACCTGGGTTTGATTCCACCCTCAGGTGACTGTGTTGAGTTTGCACGTTCTCCCTGTGTCTGTGTGGGTTTCCTCCAGGTGCTCCGGTTTCCTCCCACAATCCAAAGGCGTGCAGGTTAGATGAATTGGCCATGGGAAATTTTCCATAGTGCTTAGGGATGTGCAGGTTAGATTGATTAGGTTAGAAGTAACAAAGAAGATTGAAGAGGGCAGACCAGTAGATGTGATCTATATGGACTTCGGTAAGGCATTCGACAAGTTTCCCCATGGGAGACTGGTGAGCAAGGTTAGATCTCAAAGAATACAGGGAGAACTAGCCATTTGGATACAGAACTGGCTCAAAGGTAGAAGACAGAAGGTGGTGGTGGAGGGTTGTTTTTCAGACTGGAGGCCTGCTACCAGTGGAGTGCCACAAGGATCGGTGCTGGGTCCACTACTTTTCATCGTTTATGTAAATGATTTGGATGTGAGCAGAAGAGGTATAGTTAGTAAGTTTGCAGATGACACCAAAATTGGAATCGCAGGTAGATAGGATAATGAAGAAGGCATTTGGTATGTTTTCCTTTATTGGTCAGAGTTTTGAGTACAGGAGTTGAGAGGTCATGTTGTGGCTGTACAGGACATTGGTTAGGCCACTTTTGGAATATTGCGCGCAATTCTGGTCTTCTTCCAATCGGAAAGATGTTGTGAAACTTTAAAGGGTGCAGAAAAAATTTACAAGGATGTTGGAGGATTTGAGCTGTAGGGAGAGGCTGAGCAGGCTGGGGCTGTTTTCCCTGGAACGTCGGAGGCTGAGGGGTGACTTTATAAAGGTTTACAAAATCATGAGGGAGACTGTGTGTGTGTGGAGTTTGTGCATTCTCCCCGTGTCTGCATGGGTCCCCTCCGGGTGCTCCAGTTTCCCCCCATGGTCCAAGGATGTGAAGGGCAGGTGAATTGGCCATGCTAGATTGCCCATGGTATGAGGTACAATGGTCAGAGGGGAAATGGGTCTGGGTGGGTTACTCTTCGGAGGGTCGGTGTGGACTTGTTGGGCCGAAGGGCCTATTTCCACACTGTAGGGAATCTAACCTAATAAGACAGGTCATTGACCAGAAAGAGAACTGGTGAAGGCATGATGGGCTGAATGGCTTCCTGCTGCACTATGTGTGTGATTCTCGTGCAAGCCAAGTAGACAGTACAGTCCGATAATGATCGAAGGGTCTGCTTTTGTGAGGTTGTTGGATGGATCAGTGTGAGAATGAGGGGAGAGGCCCCCTGTCCTTGTGTGAAACAGTGTCACCTCGGTAGAGCTGCTGGTTTAGGCACAACAACAGCTATATTCACGTCATGTGTTTCTCAAGTATCAAGTGCAGGCTTTTGGATTCTCTCTGACAAAGAGAGAAACATGAAGGGGCCAGCATTTGAGAAAAACAACGTCTTGCATTTATAGAGCATCCTTTAAAATGGCAATCAGTCTGTAGGAGCCTAATCAGAGGCAGATTTGACAGTGAACCACACAAGGAGATGCTAAGAGCAGGCCTTGAGAGGAAAGGATGGGTTTCAAGGCAAGTCAAAGGGCAGACACTCGGAAATTTCTGGAGAGGATTCTATATCGCTGGCAGCTGAAGGGGTGGCTGCCCATTGTCGGCCGGTGGAAACTGGACACACGCAAGAGGCGAGAATCTGAGCAAAGTCAAATCCTCGGAAGGTTTGAGGGCTGGACGGATTAAAGCAAGTCTGAATCACGCTGTTCACTCTGCCTGTTGCATGTTCCCAGTGTGCTAAACTGAATGGCATCTATCCTTCATTGACATATGGTAGCTCAGATGGTGGCCAGCTCGCAGCAGATGCTACCTGTCACTGGTTTGTTTGACCTACTTGGGAGTAGGGTATTGCAAAATGGTGATCAGCCTTGCACACACAGACTAGATATTTTGATTTAATTGCCCTTCAGTTCCAGTTCTCCACCTCCCACCCCTTCCCATCCCATGTGCTGGGTGACCTTAAAGAGTGATAGAGATTACAGCATGGAAACAGACCCTTCAGTCCAACTCGTCCATGCTGACCCAGATATCCTAACCTAATCTAGTCCCTTTTGTTAGCTCTTGGCCACTATCCTTCTAAACCTTTCCTATTTATGTACCCATCCAGATGGCTTTTAAACTTTGTAATTGTACCAGCCTCCAATACTTCCTCTGGCAGCTCATTCCATACACACACCACACTCTGCGTGAAAAAGTTAGATTAGATTCAATTCCCGATAGTATGGAAACAGGCCCTTCAGCCCAACAAGTCCACACCGACCCTCCTAGCAATTTCGCATGGCCAATTCACTTAACTGCTGATCTTTGGACTATGGAAGGAAACCGGTCCCTTTTAAATCTTTTCCCCTCTCACATTAAACCCATGGCCTCTAGTTCTGAACTCCCCCACTCCAAGGAAAAGACCTTGTCTATTCACCCTATCCATGCCCTCCATGATTTTGTAAACCTCAATAACACACAGTTCAATTCCAACCTCAGGCAACTGTCTGTGTGGAGTTTGCACATTCTCCTTGTGCCTGCGTGGGTTTCCACCCACAATCCAAAGATGTACAGGTTAGGGTGGATTGGTCATGGGAAATGCAGGGATTTGGGTGGGTCTGAATGGGATGCTCTTCGGAGGGTTAATGTGGCCCCGACAGGCTGAATGACCTGCTTCCACTCTTGGGTTGGGGGTTGGGGAGGGGAGGGCGCAGAAATGAGGTGGGTTCAAATGTCAAGGCAAGCAAGTCAGAATACTGCGTGCAATTCTGGTCTCCTACCTATCGGAAAGATGTTGTGAAACTTGAAAAGGTTCAGAAAAGATTTACAAGGATGTTGCCAGGGTTGGAGGATCTGAGCTACAGGGAGAGGCTGAACAGGCTGGGGCTGTTTTCCCTGGAGCGTCGGAGGCTGAGGTGTGACCTTATAGAAGTTTATAAAATCATGAGGGGCATGGATAGGGTAAATAGTGGTGAAGGCTGGTACAATTGCAATATTTAAGAGGCATTTGGATGGGTATATGAATAGGAAGGGTTTGGAGGGATATGGGCCAGGTGCTGGCAGGTGGGACTAGATTAGGTTGGGATATCTGGGTCAGCATGGACGGGTTGGACCGAAGGGTCTGTTTCCATGCTGTACATCTCTATGACTCTATGACTGTATGACCATGAGGCCATGATGGTGGTGGCTCAGTGGTTAGCGCTGCTGCCTCATAGCTCCAGGGACCAGTGTTCAATTCCCATCTCGGGCCTGTTTCCGTGCTGCACATTTCTATGACTCTAAGTTAGAAGGTAGGGAAGCAGGAGTGTGCAATGACTGTAAGGCAGAAGAAGGCTATTCAAGCCCATTGAGTCTGCTTTGCCACTGAAGTAATTGCTCGCAGAATCTCAGATCTGCTGAGGATTTCAAATGCGAGAAAAGTGAAGATAGAGGAAGATGCAACAAAATTGCAAGGATGTAGGGGCGGATTTTTGACTCTTGAAGTGTTTTTGATTTGATTTATTATTGTCACATGTACCTAGATACAGTGAAAAGTTTTGTTCTGCGTGCAGTACAGGCAGACCATACCGTACAAAGATCACAAGATGATTGAACAGAGCAAGGAATACAATGTCATAGTTGCAGAGAAGGTGTACAAAAAAAACCAAAGTCAAAGATCGCACGACAGCAGGTTATAGTTCAACCGGTTTATTCGAAAACACTAGCTTTCGGAGCGCTGCGCCTTCACCAGGTACTAGTGAGAGAGGAAGACCATAGCCATAGAGTTTATAAGGAAAATATCAAAGGCTCATATAACTCATGTAAATGAATTGAACATGCCTATGGTGGCTGTTAAATCTTTAATCAGTTAGAATAGTGGTGCAGGTTTCAATTGATTAATATGTGAACTTCTTTCCAGCCACTGCCCTGAGATAACTTGAAGTGTTATCAATATAATGGAGGTGACCCCTCTGGTCAGACAATGTATTTTAGGTGTGAGGTCTTGTTGGGAGTTTGTCAGTGTCTTAATCTGGAGTCAAACTGGTAAAATCAAGATCAACATTAAATTTAAAGTTTGAGAGGTACACTCAGCAGTCTGATAACAGCAGGGAAGAGGCTGTTCTTGAATCGGTTGGTACGTGTGTTTAAGCTTTTGTACCTTCTGCCTGATGGAAGAGGTTGGAGGAAATTCTAACCGGGGTGAGAGGGGGCTAATATGGTGTTGGGTTGCCTTTCCCGAGGCAGCATCTGAGGAGCAGGAGAATCGACGTTCTGGGCATAAGCCCTTCAACATGAAGCTTATGCCCAAAATGTCGATTCTCCTGCTCCTCGGATGCTGCCTGACCTGCTGTGCTTTTCCAGCACCACACTCTCAACTCTGATCTCCAGCATCTGCAGTCCTCACTGTCTCCAGCCTTCCCAAAGCAGTGAGAAGTGTAGACAGAGTTAAAGGACGGGGGATCAGTTTGTGTGATGGACGATGGACTGGGCTGTGTTCACAACTCTCTGAAGTGTCAGCTGAGACCAAAAGCTGGAGTTGGCACAGTGGCTCAGTGGTTAGCACTGCTGCCTCACAGCACCAGGGACCCAGGTTCGATTCCAGCCTTAGGTGACTGTCTGTGAGAAGTTTGCACATTCTTTCTGTGTTGGTTCTCTCCAGGTGCTCCGGTTTCCACTCACAGTTCAAAGATGTGCAGGTCAGGTGAATTGGCCATGCTACATTGCCCATACTGTTAGGTGCATTAGTCAGAGGGAAATGGGTCTGGGTGGGTTACTGTTCAGAGGGTCGGTGTGGACTTGTTGGACTGAAGGGCTTGTTTCCACACTGTAGGGAATCTAATCTAAACATAATTGACATGATTTCTGAAGTGACCGATTTATGTCCTGTAGTTTTTCTTGACTCACCCATACAGCTATGATATGTGTGGGTTAACTTGATTTGAAAATATAATGCACCAATTACAATTAGATTCACTCAATATAACCACTTAGCACAATAGCACTAAGATAATAAAAACACTGAGCTTGCCTTAAACCACTGAAACGTCCAATTGATTCATACAATTTCAACCTGACGCCTACGCCCCTGCATTCCCTCACACAGACACCAATATCAATCCCTCCCAAACACATACAAATCTTCAATCCTACACATTGCAAGTTGAAATATGCAATCAGTTCTCATATTTTATCACCACTTGTGTCAAACCCTTCTTATTGCAGAGGGTGGGGAATGCCTGAGGTAGTGGTGAAAGTGAGTAGAATTTCATCATTTAAGAAACACATAGACAGGTACATGGATAGGGTAGGGCTGGAGGGTTATGGAGCAAACACAAGCAAATGGGACTGGACTGAACTGTGAAAACTGGCTGGCATGGGCAAGTTGGGCTGAAGGGCCTGTTTCCATGCTGTAAAACTCTCCACTCACTATGACTCTATGTTTCTCAACCCCATTCCCCTGTGTTCTCTTTGCAACCCTTGACCTCTTTTCTAATCAAGAAGCTATCTCTCTCTGTCTTAAAGACACTCAATGACTTGGCCTTCTGTGGCAATAACACCCACAGATTCCCCACCCTCTGGCTGAAGACGTTCCTGCTCCTCTCTGCTCTGAAGGGTTGTCCCTTCCCTCGGAGGCTGTGCCCTCGGGTCCTAGTCTCTCCTACTCATGGAAACATCTTCTTCACGTCCACTCTCTCCAGGCCTCTCAGTATCCTGTAAGCTTCAATCAGATCCCCCCCTCATCCTTCGAAACTCTATTGAGTACAGACCCAGCATCCTCAACCGCTCCTCATAAGACAAGTCCTTTATCCCTGGGACCTTTCTGATAAACCTCCTCTGGACCCCCTCCAACATCAACCCAGCCTTCCTTCATCTTCATCTGAACCGTGCTGGGACAAGACGCCGAGTGAATCACATAACTGGGGCTCTGGACAGATCTTTAAACAAAATAAGAAGGTTGGGGAGTAGGGTTCAATTATAGGGGAAATTAAAAATCCAAATTAAAGGAGGGAGGTAAGAGTGCAGAACTCAGGAGAGGTTATTAAAGTCTCCAGCACAGACACAAATAGGACAGAGTGTATGGAAAGGGTTAGCAAACAAACTTCAAGCATACTGGACAAACGAATGACAATGAAAAGAGGGACGATTAAAACAGGACTGAAGGGGTTATATCTGAATGCACACAGTATAAGGAATAAGGTAATTGAGCGTGTGGCACAGATCAAAATTGGCAGGTATGACGTGGTGGGCATCACGGAGACGTGGCTGCAAGGGCATCAGGATTGGGAGCTGGCCCCAGGTCTGTGTCACTGGGTATTATCCGGGTCTGTGTCACTGGGTACTCCCCAGGTCTGTGTCACTGGGTAATCCCCAGGTCTGTGTCACTGGGTATTATCCGGGTCTGTGTCACTGGGTACTCCCCAGGTCTGTGTCACTGGGTAATCCCCAGGTCTGTGTCACTGGGTAATCCCCAGGTCTGTGTCACTGGGTATTATCCGGGTCTGTGTCACTGGGTACTCCCCAAGTCTGTGTCACTGTGTATTATCCGGGTCTGTGTCACTGGGTACTCCCCAGGTCTGTGTCACTGGGTAATCCCCAGGTCTGTGTCACTGGGTATTCCCTGGGTCTGTGTCGCTGGGCATTATCCGGTTCTGTATCCCTGGGGATTATCCGGGTCTGTTTCGTTTTGTATTCACGGGTCTGTGTCACTGACTGTTATCCGGGTATGTGTCACTGGATAATCCCTGGGTCTGTGTCACTGGGTATTCCCCGGGTCTGTGTTACTGGGTATTCCCTGGGTCTGTGTCACTGGGTATTATCCGAGTCTGTGTCACTGGGTATTCCCCGGGTCTGTGTCACTGGATATTCCCCGGGTCTGTGTCACTGGGTATTCCCCGGGTCTGTGTCGCTGGGTATTCCCCGGGTCTGTGTTACTGGGTATTCCCCGGGTCTGTGTCACTGGGTATTCCCCGGGTCTGTGTCGCTGGGTATTCCCCGGGTCTGTGTCGTTGGGTATTATCCAAGTCTGTGTCACTGGGTATTCCCTGGGTCTGTGTCACTGGGTATTATCCGAGTCTGTGTCACTGGGTATTCCCCGGGTCTGTGTCACTGGATATTCCCCGGGTCTGTGTCACTATGTATTCCCCGGGTCTGTGTCACTGGGTATTCCCCGGGTCTGTGTCGCTGGGTATTCCCCGGGTCTGTGTTACTGGGTATTCCCCGGGTCTGTGTCACTGGGTATTCCCCGGGTCTGTGTCGTTGGGTATTATCCAAGTCTGTGTCACTGGGTATTCCCCGGGTCTGTGTTACTGGTTATTCCCCGGGTCTGTGTCACTGGATATTCCCCGGGTCTGTGTCACTGGGTATTCCCCGGGTCTGTGTCACTGGTTATTCCCCGGGTCTGTGTCGCTGGGCATTATCCGGTTCTGTATCCCTGGGGATTATCCGGGTCTGTGTCACTGGGTATTCCCCGGGTCTGTGTCGCTGGGTATTCCCCGGGTCTGTGTC
>NC_057714.1:114399143-114399288 GCF_004010195.1 Chiloscyllium plagiosum | reverse complement strand
ACTGGGTATTCCCCGGGTCTGTGTCACTGGGTATTATCCGGGTCTTTGTCACTGTGTATTCCCCGGGTCTGTGTCGCTGTGTCTTTTCCGAGTCTGTGTCACTAGGTATTATCCGGGTCTTTGTCACTGGGTATTCGCCGGGTCT
>NC_057714.1:114392178-114398643 GCF_004010195.1 Chiloscyllium plagiosum | reverse complement strand
CGGCGAGTCCAAACCTATAGGGCGTAGGTTTAAGGTGAGACAGGAACATTTAAAAGTGACCTAAGGGGCAGCTGTTTCACCCAGGGCGTGGTGTGCCTATGGAATGAGCGGGAAGGGTGACCAGACTGAACACAGTATTCCAGAAGAGGCCTCAGCAATGTCCTATACGACCTCAACATGACGTCCCAATTCCGATACTCAAAGGTCTGACCTATTAAACACCTTCTTAAACTCACTATCTATGTGAGATGCAAATTTTAAAGAATTATACCTGATGGCCTAGGTCTCTGTCCTACAACACTGCCAAAGACCCTACTTTTAATTGTATAGATCCTGCTCTTGTTTGATTTACCAAATCCAATACCTCGCATTAATCCAAACTAAACTCCATCTGCCACTCCTCAGCCCAGTGTGTGATTTTACTACGTTCTCACCTTCCCCGTTTAATTCCCTCCCCATCTCCAGGAGGCCTGCATACTCTGGCCTTGAATTTCACAAAGACCCTGAGCTTAGCTTGCCTTGTGTGGTTAGAGGGAGGAGGGACAGATTGCAGACAGTCAGTGGGGAGGAGAGGCTGGACAGTAATCACCGGCCTGGTATCATTTCATCGTTTTTGGCAGAGGGTAATACTGATCGGTGTTTTGGGGCCAGAAATTATGGTACTTTTCCGTCTCTGGTGTTCAGTAATAAATATCTATTTGAGACCCTTCATTGTGCAGAGTATGCCTGTAGGATTTCTTTCCCTAATATTGCAGTCTACAGATATTAGCGATAAAAGACGTTCATAGTTAACTTCGATGCACAGCACGTGCACTCAATATCCTACAGTTGAGACAGATATCTTGCATTTGTTTAACAATACAAAGTGTTTTGTGTAGTTCAGTAATGGTAACCTGATTATAATAAATCCACACCAAGCTGAAAGCTGACACTTAAAATATAACCCAATATCTGGGTAGTGGGTAGTGCCTCTGAACCAGAACTCTGGATTAGATCGTAATTCCTGAACTTGTGTGGTAGTGTTCATAGCTCTAGACTAGAAGGTCTGGATTCAAGTCCAGCTTGTTGCAGAGGTATGTCACAGCATGTCATAACAGGCTGATGAGCAATCAAATGCCTTACTAAAATCCATGTACACTACATCCACTGCTCTTCCCTCATCCACATGCTTGGTCTTCCCTCATCCACATGCTTGGTCACCTCCTCGAAGAATTCAATAAGACTTGTAAGGCAAGACTGTGTATTGAGTCGGAAGAGATAGGAGAGGTCTTGCCCAGGGTAACTGGAAAAACAGCTATTCGTGTTGATTTGAGTCACATTTCCCAGCAGGAGAGGTCTATAAAATCAGAATGGTCATGGATAGAGTGAGTAGACAGGGTTTTCTCCCAGGTTAGGGTCGTCCAAAACTAGAGGGCATTGGTTGAAAGTGAGAGGGAAAGGCTTTGGTGAGTTCTCAGAGGCACCTTTTCACGCAGAGGGTGGTGTGCGTATGGAATGAGCTACCAGAGGAAGTGATGGAGGCGGGTACAACTAAAGCATGTAAAAGCAATCTGGATGTTGTCAGACCCGCCGAGCTTTTCCAGCAATTTCTGTATTTATTTTAAAAAGCATTCATTTTAGCACATATATTCTGAATAAATTAAACATTTTATTTTTTAATGACACAGGGACATATAAGCATATCTTCAAATCGACTGAGACCATTTTCTGCTAAGTATGGCTCTGTGCATGACAACAACAATGATGCACCTTCATGGAACAGGGAATGTGATGGAGACATAGTTTGGAAAATGTACAATGAGACCTCACATGGTCCAGTTTGGGAGAGGATGACATTCCTGTGTGATTCAGCTCAAAGAGGGAGAAAATGTAATCTGCCCGAGAAGGAATGGCCTATTTCACTCTTTCTCCTTCATTGTTCCTCATCATAACAATGTGTGCGAGCTAAAAAAAAAACTCGACAGTTATCATTACCATTCCTGAAATTATAGAATTCCTGCAGTGTGGAAACAGGCCCTTCGGCCCAACACGTACATACCAAGCTTCCCAGACCCGTTCCCCAACATTTACCCCTGGCAAATGTAACTAACCTAAAAACCCCTGAATACTGTGGACAATTTAGCATGACCAATCAACCGAAACTGCACAGCAATAGAGTGTGGGAGGAAACTGGAGCACACATGAGAAGCTCACACAGACAAGGCTCGAATGTACTAACTCCACGCAGATAGTCGCCCGAGGCTGGAATCAAAGCCACGTCCCTGGTGCTGTGAAGCAGCGGTGCTAACCGTTGAGCCACAGGGATACTCTTTGGGCGATCCCTGGCCAGAATTCATTGGAACCTCCTCACTGCCAAAGCAAAGGGAATTCAGCCAAATCCAACTGTTCCAGGATGAAATCCCATTGCTAGCAGCTTGTGTGAGTAGAATGTCTTCAGAAGCAGAATAATATTTTGGACAATCTCTCGAATTTTACTTTTGTGATGAGTTACACTAATATCTGGGCAAAGTTCTTTCAACTTGAAATTGCAGAGATTTTGTTTATCTGTGTGTGTGTGTACAAAGAACAAAGAAAAAAGAAAATTTACAGCCCGGGAACAGGCTCTTCAGTCCTCCAAGTCTGATCGATCCAAATCTACTGTGGAAAACTGTCGGTCAATTCCTAAGCACCTGTATTCCTCTGCTCCCCACCTACTCATGCATCTGTCCAGACACATCCTAAATGAATCTACCGTGCCTGCCTCTACCACCTCTGCTGGCAACGCGTTCCAAATGCTCAAACCTCTGTGTGAAGTACTTGCCATGTGTATCTCCCATAAACTTTCCACCTCTCACCTTGAAACTGTGACCTCTCCTTATTGAATCCATCACACTGGGAAAAGAGCTTGTCCCCATTCACCCTGTCTATACACTTCACGATTTTGTAAACCTCAATCAGATCCCCCCCAATCTCCTTTTTTCTAACCTGCTCAATCTTTCTTCATAGCTAGCACCTTCCATACCAGGCAACATCCTCGTAACCCTACTTTGCATAGTCTCCAAATCTTTCACATAATTTTGGTAATGTGGTGAGCAGGACTGTACACAGTATTCTAAATGCGGCCGAACGAATGTCTTGTAAAATTTTAACGTGACTTACCACTTCTTGTACTCAATACCCCGTCCAGTGAAGGCAAACATATTCTATGCCTGCTTGACCACTCTATCCGCCTGTGCAGCAACCTTCAGCGTAAAATGGACCAGCACTTCCAGATCTCTCTGCACATCAACTTTTCAAAACGCTCTTCCGTTCTTGTAGGATTTGCTGTAGAATTACGCATGCCTACATGCATCACCTCACACTTGTCTGGATTAAAAAGCATCTGCTACTTTTCCACGCAACTCTCTAGTTTTTCTATATCCTCCTGTATTCTCTGACAGTCCCTTGTGTTTTCTGCTACTCCCCCAATCTTCGTGTCATCTGAAAACTTGCTAATCATACCAACAGTGCCCTCTTCCAGATATTTATATATATTACAAACAACAATGGCCCCATACTGACCCCTGTGGAACACCACGAGTCACCTTTCTCCATTTCGAGAAACTCCTCTGAACTACTACTCTCTGTCCCTTGTTTCTCAACCAGTTGTTTATCAACTTCGCTAGAACACCCTACACACCATATGACTTCAATTTCTCCATTAGTCTACCATGGGGAACGTGTGTGTGTGTGCGCGTGCGTGCACGCGCCAGTGTTTTTAGAAAGGGAAATATCGATTCTTTATTTGCAATAGCCAAACCGTTTGCCATTCATCTTTCAATCATAGTTTGAGTAACATTACTCTGGATCATAAACGTACTATTTGAGCAGATTAAAGAAACGAGCCTGACTTGTTCCTAAAACTGACCCTGACCCAGTCTGAGACCGATATCATCGGCCATAACACCAACCTGGTTACATCTAACATTTGTTGTAAGCAGTGGAAGATTAGATTACTTACAGTGTGGAAACAGGCCCTCCGGCCCAACAAGTACACAACGCCCCGCCGAAGCGCAACCCACCCATACCCATACATTTACCCCTTACGTAACACTACGGGCAATTTAGCATGGCCAATTCACCTGACCTGCACATCTTTGGACTGTGGGAGGAAACCGGAGCACCCGGAGAAAACCCACGCAGACACGGGGAGAACATGCAAACTCCACACAGTCAGTCGCCTGAGTCGGGAATTGAACCCGGGTCTCTGGCGCTGTGATGCAGCAGTGCTAACCACTGTGCCACCGTGCCACCCATGGAGGAGTGGGACTAGTACATGAAACAATGACTCAAAAAGCCGAGGAACTACAGACCGGTGAGCCTGATGTCAGTGGCGGATGAGTTGTTGGAGAGGATTCTGAGGGACAGGATTTACATACATTTGGGAAGGCAAGGGCTGATCGGGGTAGATAACGTGGCTTTCTGCATGGGAAATCATGTCTCATTAATTTGGTTGAGTTTTGGTTGAAGAGGTGACAAAAAGGATTGATGAAGGCAGTTTGGTAGACATTGTCTACATGGACCTCAGCAAGGTGTTCACAACATTCCGATTGGTAGGCAGATGAATAAGGTTAGGTCACATGGGTCACAGAAGAAGCTAGTCACATTTAGCTTTAAGGAAGAGGGGAGTTTTTCAGACTGGAGGCTTGTGAGCAGCAGTGCGTTGTAAGAATTAATTCTGAGTTCATTGCATTTCATCATTCATTTCAAGAATTTGGATATGAATATTGCGGCCATAGTTTGTAAGTTTATAGATGTCATCAGAAAGGTGGTGTAGTAGATTATCTCAGAGTACAACGAAACTGCAATTAGATGGGACAAAGGGGCAAGGAGTGAGAGATGAAATGTAATAAGTTAAAAACGAGGTTTTGAATTTTGGGAAGGTAAATCAGGGCAGAAATTATACACTTCATGGTAAGGTCCTGGGGAGTTTTGTAGAACAAAGGGACCGAGAGCTGCAGGTGCATTGTTCCTTGAAAGTGGAGTCGCAGGTAGACAGAGTGGGACAGAACACATTTGGCACATTTCCCTTAATCAGTTGGAGCATTCAGTATAGAAGTTGTGGTGGCTTGTTGCATCTGTACAGGGTCCATTTTAAGAATACTGCATGCAATTCGGTTGGCTGCAGTAAAGATTGACATGGATGTTCCAGAACTAGAGGTTTTGTGCTTTCGGGAGAGGTTGATTAGGTTGAGCTGTTTTCCCCTGGAAAGTCAGATGCCGAGGGGTGATATTATAGAGGTTTATAAAACCATCAGGGGCGTGGATATTCTGAACAGCCACGTTCTGCTCCCCACAATAGGGGAATCCAGAACAAGGGGGCATAGGTTGAAGGTGAGAGAGCGAATAATTTAGAACGGACCTTAGGGTAAATGTTTTATACAGGTAGTGGTGTGTGTATGGGAAGTGTTGTCAGAGGAAGTGCTGAAGGCGGTTACAATCGTACATTTAAGAAGTATCTGAAAGGCGAGGAATATTGGCCAAATGCTGGTAAATGGGACTAGATCAGATTTGATTGGACTAAGCTGTCTGTTTCCATTCTGCATGACTCTCTGATTCTTTAAGAGAAATGACGAAAAATTCTGAAAATACCTTTCAAGTTGAAATACTGTTCACAGAAGGTTTGTCAGGCCTCTGTGTTCACATTGATTGAAAGCGGCATCAGTTAAATATTTGAGAGAGAAATGAGTCTTGGATAATGGGATACATACAGGAAAATGGGGCTGAGACCACAACTTGATCAACCACGATCTTAGTGCCTGGTGGAGAAGGCTCAAAGTCTCTAATGACCCACTTCTGTCCCTCAGTCCCATGTTTCTGTGTTCCATACAGACATTCAAAGCTGCTATACTGGAGCAGTTGGAGGCTAATTACTCCTATAACCTGTTGCACAGAATCAGAGAAGACCATTCAGCCCCTCAGTACTGTCATACACGCTTTGAGTTGATTTGGAATTGTAATTGGATAATACAGACTGGTTTTGAAAGAAGGTCCTCATTTCTCTTTGCAGAGCTTCCCCTCTATGAAACTTGTGCTTCATTTGTTCATCATGTTGTAGACCCAGATTCACTGTGAATTCAGCCCCCATACCTCACCCAGACATGGCTCACAAAATCCCCTGGTCTCCCTGACCGCAACATTCAATAACAGAACATTCATGAAAATAACACCCACTAACTTTCCAATAACAGAATGTGAGAACATCAGAAACAGGGGCAGGTCATTCACTCCCCAGGCCTGCATTGCCCTTCAATAAGATCATGACTGATCTGCTCTTTGTCTCAAATCCTTTTTCATACCCAATTCTTCATTGCCCTCAACTCTCTGACAGGTCAATATCCATCTTTCTCCTCTTCAAATACTTTCAGTCATCTAGCTCCCCGAACACTCTTGAGAAGACAAATCCTGACATTCAATACCACCTGTTTGAAGAAAACTCTTGCTGCT
>NC_057714.1:114382501-114389304 GCF_004010195.1 Chiloscyllium plagiosum | reverse complement strand
TTTCAGTAAGGCCTTTGATAAGGTACCACATGGCAAGCTGCACTAGAAGGTTCCATCACGTGGAATGCTGGGGGAACTGGCCAATTGGATACACAGTTGACTTGATGGTAGGAAGCAGAGGGTTTAGTCAAAGGATGCTTGTCAGACTGGAGGCTGGGTCCATAGCTGTTTGTTATCTATGATTCTAGTTGAGAATGTACAAGGCATGATTAGCAAGTTTGCAGATGACAATAAAATAAGTGGGAGCATGATCAGTGAGGAAGTTTATCAGAAATTGCAGCAGGACCTTAATCACGTGGGGAAGTGGGCCATGAAATGGCAAATCGAATTTAATACAGATGTGTGACGTCTTGCATTTTGGAAACTCAAATCAAAGTATGAGTTTCATGGTGAATGGGTGGGCCTTAAGATGTGGAGAGGGCAGAGAGACCTTGGGGTTCAGTTGCACGGTTCTCTGAAAGTGGAGTCACAGGTAGACAGGACAGTGAAAAAGGCTTTTGGCACACTGGCCTTCATCAGACAGAGCATTGAGTATAGAAGTTGGGAATTTATGTTGCAGTTACACAGGACTTTGGTAAGGCCGCACTTGGAGTACTGTGTTCAGTTTTTGTCACCTTGATTTAGGGAGAATGTTATGAAATTAGAAAGAGTCCAGAAGAAATTTACAAGGACGATGCCAGGACCCGATGGTCTGAGTTAAAGGGAGAGGTTAGACAAGCTAGGACCTATTCTTTAGAGTGTAGGAGGCTGAGGGGGGACATTATAGAGCTGCATAAAATCACGAGAGGTATGGCTCGGGTTAATGCTCTCAGTCTTTTCCAAGGTGTACAGAATCGAGGGTTGGAGGGAATCAGTTTAAAGTTAAAGCAGAAAGAATAAAAGGGAACCTGACGGGCCACTTCTTTATACAGAGATGGTTGAGGGGGTACATTAACAACATTTCAAAAACTTTGTTTAAATATGTTAATAGGAAAGGACTAGAAGGATATGGGCCAACTGCAGGGAAATGTGGTTAGAGTGGATGGACATTTACAAGGTGGAGTCGAACCCCTCTGTTAATTAAAACCAAACACTCAGAAAAACTCGCCTCACATCGTGAGTGGCTGTCCCTGTAGTGTTCAAAATGCTGGGTTTATATACTCCCCATGATATAATAATTCTCATAATTTGATTGCTTTCCAGGTGTCCTAACAATAATATTCAAAATCCATTGGCTTCTGGTATCCTGAACGTTATTTAAACTCTTCGTTTGCATTTGAATGGTAGTCCATTTCCCAGCTAATGGTGACATCTGTGGCTGTACTTTCTAATCAGCGAAAACCATTCTGTCTTAAAGTGACCGGACGTGCTTTCGGCTTCATAACACCTTCCCCCTTCAGAGAAAAAAAAAATGAACCAGCAAAATGAAAAGATGGCTTCGTTTCTTTGCCTCTCATTCTTAATCCCATCATTATGAAATACAAAAGTCTCAATTTCAGTTATATCATTCACATTAGTTCTGCAAAACTATAAAATACTGGAATAAGTCAAATCGTAACTGCACTTTTTCCTTTAAATCCGCAAAAACAAATCTGCTATCACATTTTAGGACCCACAGCATGTACATTTTGTAAGTTTAGAGTCGGTAAGATAAGATTCCAATGAAATACTCTCATATTATGGTCTTTAAATTGTCCAAATAATGCGAGAGATTTGTCGTTGCTCACAACCATCTCCGACAATTTGTTTGTCACATAAACATTAAAATATTGTCAGGGCAGTGCGAAACTTCATCATTCTTGTTCAATAATGGAGACTTTCTATTTTTTTTCTGGAGGATATTGAGATTTTTCAACAACTAGCCAATTGGCCATTCAATTCCATCATCATCTTTCTGTATCAATACGTCTCCGACCCCTATATCCCGAGCATCAAACACAATTTTCAAAGGGTTTCAAAATAGTTGGTGTATCTAAAGCTGGTGCAGTGATTAATCCTGTTTTAAAATTCTCAAATGCCTCTGTCCACAACAATTCTATGTTCTTCTTTAGTAGATACACGAGTGGTGCCAATACGCTGCTGACGTTTGGAACAATCTTCCAATAGAATCCACTCAGTTCCAAAAAGCGAAGCCCCTCTTTCTTCGAGGATGGTCGTGGAAATTCCTCAAAGCCCTTCGTCTTTGTGTTCCATGGGGTCAACCTTCCATGTCCAATGTGATGTCCCAACAACGTCACCTCTGCCTTCGTGAACTCTGTTTTCTTTTAGTTTATTACCAAGCTTGCGTCTTGTAATCGTTCAACATGCTCTGCCAACTGTAACATGGGATTTTCAATCACTTGCTAAAGATCACAACATCATACAGATAAACTGCACAGTTTGTTCATCTGGCCGCAACTCTGTTCCCGTGTCTTAAATGTGGCTGGTGCATTATTCATCCATATGAAATACTCGATAAAGTTTGTTTTTTGTCATCTCTGGTATCTTTTCTAGATAGCATAACTGACTCCACATTTTTTTTCATTTGAAAGGGGCCACTAAACCTGGCTTTGAAGGGATTTTTTTTACCACTGGTGGCAATACTAATACGTCATCCCCACGGGAAATCTTCAAAGTTTCAGAGTTTTTGTCTGCCAAATGCTTCACTCTATGTTGTGCTCTTCAGATACTATTTAGCAAACTCGCCTACTCCATCTACTCTCTCCTTCACCTCACACACATAATCCAAGTGTGAGATTTACGACTTCAGTCCTGTCAATTTATATTTAATTAATTTCAAAGGAACTCTCACTTCATGTACGAGTATTAACTCAAAGTAAGTAAACTGAGTAGATTTATTTGGGGCATCTCTAATGGCAAACAATATAATGGGACACCTTTATTCCAATCATTCAGGTAACCATAACAGTACACTGTTAACTTGGTCTTCAGCGTCTGATGCTAACTTTCCAAGGCTCCGTGGGATTCAAGATCTGACGCACTTCATTTAAACTTCTGTATGCTGAAGCTATCCTTAAACACCTGTGCGGTAAAACGAGAGCCTTGGTCTGACTGAATCTTACTGCATAGCCCACAGCGAGTAAAGAAAGCTCCCAACTCCTTCACCGCCCCTTTATATCTTAACACTCCGTATCGGAATTACCTCTGGAAAACTGGTAGACACATCTATTATGGTCAGCAAATATTGTTTTCCACTGCTGTTTTAGCAAGGGGAGGTACACAATTAATCATAACTCACGTGAAATGTTATTCGAATGCAGGAATTGGCAAAAAAGGTGCTGGTTTTAATACTAGGAGAAAGTGAGGACTGCAGATGCTGGAGATCAGAGCTTAAAAATGAGTTGCTGGAAAAGCGCAGCCGGTCAGGCAGCATCAAAAGAACAGGAGGATCAACGTTTCGGGTAGAAGCCCTTCTTCCGGAAGAAGAAGAATCCCTTTCCTGAAGAACGGCTTCTCCCCAAAACATCGATTCTCCTGCTCCTTTGATGCTTCCTGACTTTCTGCGCTTTTCCAGCGACACATTTTTAGGCTCTGGTTTTATTACTGCCTGTTACTTACCTACCATTTGGTATGTATGTCATGTACAACAAACAATAACTACGTCGTTGTGCATTCCGGGCCACTAGAAATGCTTCTGTACCTTAGCCTGAATCTTCTGTACAACTTGGTGACCTCCTGCAATTAGCTTATGTGCTACCCATAACATTGTATGCTATCAGTAACACAATTTGGTGCACGTCGGCCCATTTCCATTCTGCAGTAATCTATCGTGGTCTCCATTTTAATTTTAGGATTCTATCTTTAAGTTAATAACGTTCAATAATATATTCTGATTCGTTTTCTGTGTGTGTGCATGTGTATGTGTGTGTGAATGTATGTGTATATATCTGTTGTAAGTCCATTAGCCTTTCTGGACTAAACACCTCTGCCTGATCCTCTGCCTGTTCAGGTTTATTTTGCACTGTTACATCAAACAGGGTGTCAGTTCACTAAGCATCAACTCATTTTTCTTTTTAGGTCGTTTTTTCCTTCCTGCTGTACCTTGTGACAGTGGGGTTGTCTTACTATACAGTCTGGAAAAAATCCTGTTTTTTTTTAATACCCCAATTCCCTAGTCTTCTGTTGGCTTCTCCACCACAAGGGGTACCTCTCCCACCTCGCCTCCTGCTAAATCGTTCCCAAGAACAAGCTGTATTCCTGGAACTGACACTCTGGTACACACAGGTACTGTTACTTCCCCAATCTTGATTTGGCATTCCATTCTGATGTTACACAAGGGAATGCGTAATTTCTGTCCCCATTCCACAACTTATCACACTCTTGATTAACATGCCAGAAAGAGTAAAATACTTTCATCTCTTACTATTAGAGACCGAGAGAATGTGAGGGCTGCAGATGCTGGAGATGAGATTTGAAAAGTGTAGAGCGGGAAAAGCAAAGCAGGTGGTTGGCATCCGAGGGGCAGGAGAGTTTTCGTTTCAGGCATAAAGCCTTCATCAGGAAAGTTGGGGGTAAGGGAGGTGGAAGTGAGTTGAGAAATAAATAGGAGGGTGGGGGTGGAGCTGGGTGGAAGGGAGCTTGGAAGGGGATAGGTAGATGCAGGTGGGGTGTGATGGTGATAGATCGGAGAGGAGGGTGAAGTGGATTGTGGTAGGACAGCTGGAACCCTCAAACTATACAGCATCAACGTTGACTTCACCAAATTCCAAATCTCCCCTCCCCTAACCTCATCCCAGATCCAACTGTTCAACCTAGCACTGCCCTCTTGAACTGCCCTAACTGGCCATCTTCCTTTTCAACTATCCACTCCACCTTCCCCTCCGACATATCTTTCCCACCTACATCTTCTTATCACCTCCCCAGTGAACCTCCCACCAGCCCAGTTCCTACCTTTGTATTTATCTTTCAGCCCCATTGTCCCCACACCACATTCCTGACTATCGGTGTATGCCTCATATTCGATTGTCCTGCTGTTCGGATGCTGCATGATCTTTTGTGCTTTTCTGGTCCCACACTTCTCAACTCTGATCTCCAGCATCTGCAGCCCTCACTTTCTCCTCTCCTGCAGGTCCTCGGCTCCACTTGGGGACTCCTTTAACAGTTTCACTAATGTCACTGGGCTTAGCCTCTTCTACCACATCTTTATCCAAAGTGCATTCCTTCAACGATCATCACTGTGTGTCCCAGCTTATTGCAGTGAAAAAACATTTTCTATGTGCCCTTCTAAAACCATCGGCACTGTAATTTTTTGTGTTCCACACACTTATAGTGAGAACACCTGAGGCGTTTCACCTCCTTTCAAACCCTTTGGACTTCTCTTTTCACCTGTGGTAAACTACTGTGCGTTGCTGTTCGCTTTGTAGTGTGCGATCTTCCCTTCTCCCAATTTCTATCCCTCATAACTCTACTGCACTTGTCTGTTTCTCTGATACATCAAAGTGCTTGACCAACTCCATTATAATTTCAGCTTTCCTTTTGTCCCCGGTTAAACCCAATTCCAAAATATTTGCTAAATCTAAAATATGTCCTGCTTCTGTCTTTCTAAACTTTCTTGGAAAATTTGGGATCATCTTTAGTAATGTTAAAAGCCATTTCTCACACTTTTAATTTAACCAACCACAAATAACCAAATTTAACGAATTTTCCCACCGGTTTTATTTGAAGATCTCGGTCACTGATTGCACCGTGTTGGAATTTGCTGGGACATATTTGTACCCGAAATCTGTTCAAATCTGTCCAAATTCCATACGACAAGGCCCCAAACTATTAAAACATCAATGTCGAGCCCTTCTGTTAATTAAAACCACAAACCCAGAAAAGCTCACCTCACCTCGTAATCTGTTAATACATGAGTGACAATGAGCTCCCAAATTCCAATAAAAAACTAACAGTTTGTATGTATGCAAGTTAGCTCGCTGTGCTTGAAGGTGTGTTTTCAGATGTTTCGGCACTTTGACTAGGTAACATCATCAGTGAGAGTCTCCGCTGAAGTGCTCGTGGTATGTCGCGCCTCTCATTTTATAGGTCTTGGTTTCTTAAGAGGTTTGATGTCATTTCCGGTTCCATTGTTTTACAAGAAAAGGTAGATAGGATCTAAATTGCTGTGTTTATTGATGGACTTCTGTTCAGAATTCCATTTCTCTAAGAACATCCTTGCGTGTCTTAGTATGTGTGTGTGTTGTCCCAATCAAAGTGTTGCCCTTCTTTGTCTGGAACATAATGATAATGGGTCATGTCTTTTGGTGGCCAGTTTTGGTGGACCATTTCAATGGTGGGAAAATGATTTTATATACACTGTTTAAGTAATGTGTTTGTGCAGGTATGTAAATTTTTTCAGATGTACACAACACATTCTAAATGAACAACAGAGATACAGTTAACGAAAAGTGATGCGTATGATGCATAAAATTTATAAAACATTAAAACATCATTTGATTCTCATCAAAAATGATATGTTCCCCTTCTTTCAACGTTCCCTCCTTTTCTCGAATTCTCTACTCCAATCTCTCATGATTATCAGGATGTGTGTTATAAATCTTGATTCTGGTGTCACTACTTATTTCAGTTCATCCCCTTTCTACCAGAATTAAATATATTGACCTGTTGGGTTCTTTTCAAAACTAGTGCCTGTCATATTATTGGAGAGAAAAATTCTGGCATCGGACCCAGCATTTGAACACATTATTCTGTTGTACATGCACTGTACAAAGCACACCACACAGGAATTGCCAACACATTGAAGGATGTACATCTACTTCTTTCGATAATCTAGTTTTTCACGTTTCCGCATGTATGTTGTCTCGCTCTTTCTCGCTTGGTATCTA
>NC_057714.1:114363341-114382001 GCF_004010195.1 Chiloscyllium plagiosum | reverse complement strand
GACAGACAAAATCCGAGGTCAGGCAAAATCGACGTTTCGGGCAAAAGCCCTTCATCAGGAATACACAAGTTGAGAAAGCAAAGGAGAGCGTAATCATAGCCTTTATTCATCGAGGCACAGATTATAAGAGCTATGCAGAACTTTGGTTAGGCCAAGATGGAATTATTTGTGTAATTTTGGAAGCCACATTACAGGATGGATGTCATTGCTCTGGAGGGGTGCAGAGGAGATTCACCAGGATGTTCCCTGGGATGGAGCATATCAGCTATGGAGAGAGGCTGTGTAAGTTCGGGTTGTTTACACTGGAGCAGAGAAGGCTGAGGGGCATGTGATTCAAAAGGAAAAGATTATGAGGGATATGGACAGGCTGGAAAGATATCAGCTGTTCCTTTTAGCCAGAGGGAGAAAAACAAGGGGGACCACATTCTTAAAGTAAAGGGTTTGAGATTTAGAGGGGACTTGAGGATCATTTTTTCACCCAGAGGGTTTTGAGGTCTGGTATGTACTACCGAAGAGGGAGTTGTCAAGGGTAACCTCACATCTGTTACAAAGTACTTGGATGACCTCGTGAAGTGTCATAATATTCGTGTAGAAAAGTGGGACTAATGTAGACCGTGCTGTCTTTCTGATGATTGCATGGTTGTGCAAGGTCAATCATTGAGACGTTTACGACAGGAATTGATGGGTTTCAGAACACTCTATATGCATAACGGTAATAAGAGGGAACTTGCAACAGCTTCAAAAAGTACGTCAATGGCAAAATTAAGGGAAAACAACGTGCAGCTTCTTTACAGTCTGAAACCAGAGAATGGAGAATGGAGAAGAGGGAAATGGCAGAACTGTGCAGCAAATATTTCAGTTATGCCTTCACAGAAGAAAACAAAACAAAAAAAAAAACAATCTTCTCAACAATACAAGGAAAGCTTAATCTGGTGAGAGAGAAAAAAGGGGTAGAATACAATTATCAAATATACGTTATGAAGAAAGTACTTTAACTGAAAGTAATGGGACTGAGACAAAGGCAACAGAGATTTATCAAATGAGAATCATATTTGACAGACTGACGTTCAGCAAAATTATGGAGAAGTAATCAATGCAATACGATTGGATTTTCAGAAATATTTTTGATAAAGCCCCAAGTCTACTATGGAAATTCGAATCCTACGGGAGTGGGGCTAACAGAAGGGCATGGTTTTACAATGGGAGAGCTAACAGGACACAGTGAGTAGGAATAAATCGATTTTTTCTTAACAGCAGCGGAGTCGGAAATATAGCAGGATTCAGTGTTTGGGCTCTATCAATTTCAAATACACACCAAACGTTTGTTAGAGGGAATCAAATGCAATATTTCCAAGCCTGCTGATGGCACTAATCGATGTCGAGTTACGAATGGGGGAGGAGGATGTAAAAGGTGACTGCGGCAAGTGGAATGTCTGTGCAAATTCGGGGCTATGAAGAGCAATGTGGGTGGATGTGACGTTGTACCCTTTGATGCGAAAAAGAGAACGGTAGCCTACCAGTTGAAAAGGTTGGAAAATTTTACTCTACAAAGGGACTTATGTTTCTTTTTTTTTTCCTTCGTCACCGACCTCCGCCGTCTATACAGGGCGGTGAATTCTGAAGCCAGACGAAATACTGGAAATGGCATTGGGACACTTACCAGTGTACATAGACCTACCAGTTGGGTAGCTGTAACATTGAAAAGGATCTGGAACTCCCTGTACACTACGCAATGAAAGTATTTCTTTGCAGGAACAGAAAACAGTTAGGAAAGTAAATGGTGTGTTGGACCTTCATTGCAGGGGGATTTGTGTCCAAGTGTCAGGGTGTCTTAGTGCAGTTATACAGGCCCTTGATGAGACCCCATCTCGAACATTGTGCAGAATTGTGGGCAGTTTTGGTATCCTTAACTAATAAAGGACAATGCTGACATTGCCGGAGAGCAGTAAAGGATGACCAGACTGACCTCTGTGATGACAGGCTTGTTGTGGGAGGTAGATCATCCACTCAACACCTCTGGCTGAGGATGTTGCAGACACTGCATCCTTGTCTTTTACAATGAGGGTGCAGGGCTTTTCCGTTATTTAGGATGGGAATGTTTATGGAGCCCTTTCCTCCGTCGTTTGTTTACGCAACCAACTCCATTTGTGGCTAAATGTGGCAGGACTGCAGAGCTCCAATCAGATCTGTTCGTCAAGTGGGGTAGCTTTAATGGATTAGCATCAGGTTTAGGTTCACGTAGTTCTGACCTTGACACGTTCACCCACACTCGTCACTGAGTCATAGATGGTGTTGATGGTAATGGGAGAATGAAGGATTATCCTGGGAATAAAAGTTACAGGTTTTGGTTGAATGCAGGTCTGCTTCTCCTGCTGCTGTGGTCGACAGCACTATATGAAAACGCAGTTTTGAGCTGCAAGAGCTGCAATGCAATTCTGTCTGTTCCCCAGTTCACATCGACACCCATTCGCCCATCAGCCCTGTACTCAGTGACCAACTCTGGCTTCTGATGTAGAAATATTTCTATTTTCTAAAATTCTCATGCTGCTGAGGGTCTCTCCCCTGGTCATGCTTTCAATCTGACACATTCCACAAAAGCATTTAACTGATTTTAACTCAACTGTTGATTTCATCTGAAACTTTTTCCTTCATTACTGCCATCTTCGGTGTTAAAGTGAATGTGTTTCCCTCTGTTTCTCTCCCTGACCATGATTAAGAGCTCTGTAGTGTCAGTGATACCAACCTTATGTCGTTCCAGAGCCAATGAATTCTCTGGATTCCCAACAAACTTCACCACATTGTATGTTTTCTCTTTTGGTTTGATGTTATCCTGCCTTGTCCTCGCATGTGTATGTTCAAACTTCTTTCGGATGAATTTCATTATGTTTCCAATTATCCCCAGAAACTCCTGCCGTTGCTCGGCTTCCCTGCTCGGCTTCCCATCCAATTATCTCTGGCCAGGTCCTCCTGAATGTCCTTGGAGTTATATTGCTCAATTATAATCACATTACATCAAGAAAAGAGCAATAGATATAAACCGAAAGGAATTTTGAGAGACGGGACACGAAGAATAACTGGTGGATTTCTTAACTAGATACAAAGAGAGAACGAGAGACAGGATGTAGATGTGAAGATAAGAAAAATGAGAAAACTAGATGATTGAAATAAGTAGATGTACATGCCTCAATGTTTTGGCAATTCCTGTGTGCTGTCCTTTGTACAGTGCATTTACAACAGAGTAATATGTTCAAATGCTGGGTCTGATGAAATAATTTTTATCTCCAATAATATGACATACAGGAACTTTGGAAAGATCCAGCAGTCCAATATACTGAATTCCTGGTAGAAAGTGGATTAACTGAAATAGGTTGGGACACCATAAGCAAGATTTATAGCACACATCCTGATAAGAATGAGAAGACAAGACTAAGGAATAGCCAGAAAAGGGGAAATGTTGAGAGAAAGGGGACATATCATTTCAGATGAGGATCAAATAATGCTTTAATGCGTTATAAATGTTATACATCATGTTGACCATTTTTCGTTAACTGTGTCTCCATTGTTCATTCATAACGTGTTGTACACATACTAACAAACTTCCTTATCTGAACACACACTGATTAAACAGTGTATATAAAATTATTTTTCCACCATTTCAAACTGTTCTGTTGTCGTACTACCAGGATACATGAACACCAACTGACCACCAAAAGACATGACCCACTCTCACTAGTTTCTATACATACAAACAAAGAATGATACCACTTTGACTGGGACTACACACACATCGTAGGAAAGGCGAAGCAAACACACGCACGAAAGTTCGTAGAAGAATGGCGTTCTAACCAGAAGTACGATAATAAACACATCAATTTCGATCCTATCTACTTTCCCTTAAAAAAGAACTGGAAATGACATCACCCAACTTAAGAAAGCAAAACCTATAAATAGAGAGTTGGGACATGCCACCAGTGCGTCACCGAGACCCTGGTGATGTTACCTAGTCATGGTAACGAAACATCTGAAAACAAACCTTCAAGCTCAGCGAGCTAACTTACAGACTTATAAATTGTTATTTTTCTCTTAATAGTCGAATTTGGGACTTCTCTGTCACTCATGTTTTAACAGATTACGTGGCGAGACAAGGTTTTCTGGCTGTGTGGGTTCGACATCGACATCATAACAGTTTGAGGGTTTGTTGTATGGGATTTGAACAGATTTGGGGTACAAAAGGTCCCAGCAGATTCCATCACTTGGCAGTTATTGACCTAGATCTTCAAATAAAACTGGTGAGAAAATTCATTTCATTTTGTTTCCTTGTGGCTGGTTAAATTAAGAAATGATTTTTAACATTATTAAAGATGTTCTGGGGTTTGAAGATGATTCTCAAATTTGCCAAGTAAGTTTAGAAAGATAGAGGAAGGGCATACTTTTAGAATTAACAAGTAGATTAGAAGTGGGTTTCACCAGGGACAAAAGGAAAGCTGAAATTGTAATGGAATTGGTCAAGCACTTTGGTGTATCAGAGAAACAGGCAACTGCAGTCGAGTTAGAAAAAAATTTAATTGCAAATGTGGCAACTCGACTTAGACGATAAAGAAAGAGACAGAAAGAGAGAAAAAAGAGAAAGAGAAAGAGAGGAAAAGCAATTAGAGAGAATATGAAATTCAGAAGTTGGAAATTAGATAAGAAAGTTAAATTAACAGGATGAAGGTAAAGGGAGAATGTAGGGATATATACAACTATGTTAATATATCGCCATATTTCGGTGAGAAAAATGTCAAAACGTTTCTTATTTCATTCGATAAATAAGAAATAGACTCGGCAGATGGTATGTCCAGTGAACTTGTGGGTAATGCTAGTTCAGACTAAGCTATTGGGCACAGCTGGTGAGGTATGTGCAGCGCTGACAGATGAGGGATCAAGAGATTATGCAGATGTCAAACAGGCTGTTTTGATTGGCTATGAATTGGTACGAGAAGTATATAGACGGAAGTTCAGAAATATAGAGATGGAACCAGGTCAGAGTTATATTGCGTTTGAAAGAATTAAACACAGTCATTTTAGGCTGATGGATGCAGGCCTTAAATATGGATAAGACCTGTGAGGTTTGAAGGGAAATTATTCTGCTAGAGGTGTTTAAAAACTCACTTCCAGAGATGGTAAGAATTCATGTGAATGAATTGAAAGTTCAAGAAATGAGAAGTGCGGCAGAAATGGCAGGTAAATATACATTGGTGCATAAGATGAAATTTAGCTTCTGGGAGGATTTTCATTCTGTGAGGGACAGAAATTGGGAGAAGGGGAGACCCTACACTGCAAAACATAAAGTAAAGCACACTGGCAATACTTTACCACAGGTGGAAAAAGAAGCCGAAAGGGGTTGAAAGGTGGTATTAGATTAGATTACATTACAGTGTGGAAACAGACCCTTCGGCCCAAGTCCACACCGACCCGCCGAAGCGCACCCCACCCATGCCCTTCATTTACCACTTACCCAATACTACGGGCAATTAAGCATGGTCAATTCACCTGACCTGCACATCTTTGGACTGTGGGAGGAAATCGGAGCACCCAGAAGAAACCCACGCAGACACGGGGAGAACGTGCAAACTTCACACAGTCAGTCGCCTGAGGCGGGCATTGAACCCGGGTCTTAGGGGCTGGGGGGCAGCAGTGCTACCACTGTGCCACCGTGGTGAAAGGCTTCAGGTGTTCACACTATACGTGAGTGGAACACATAAAATTACAGCACCGATGGATGAAGAAGGCCACAGGGAAAATGTGTTTTCACTGCAGTAAGCTGGGGGACTCAGTGCTGGGCGTTGAAGGAAGACACTTTGGGAAAAAATGTGGTAAAAGAGTTTAAGCCAGTGGTATTAGTGAACCTGGTAAAGGAGATCCCAAGTGAAGCCGAGGAGCTGCAGGAGAGTGCACAGCCCAGACAGGGGCTGGGTATGGAGTCAGTGCCTGATCTTTATAAAGAATTTGCCTCCGTAGATAAACCTTAATAAGGAAAACCGGGGTGTGGGGGGAGGACAAGTAGTTATAATTTTCCAAGATACTGGATCTGCTCAGTCTCTAATAGTTGAGAAGTAAGGGACCGGAAAGGTACAACAGTTCAGGCAGCATCCGAAGAGCAGGACAATCGACATATCAGGCATAAACCCATCGTTAGCAATGTGGCGGGGAGCTGAAAGATAAATACGAGGGTAGGAGCTGGGCTGGCGGTAGGGTCACTGGGAGGACGTTAGGAAGATATAGGTGGGAGTGATTGCGATATGTTGGAGGGGAGGGTGGAGTGGATAGGTGGGAAGGAAGATGGGCAGTTAGGCAGTTCAAGAGGGCAGAGCTAAGTTGAACGGTTGGATCTGGGATGAGGCTGGGACAGGGGAGATTTGGAAATTGGTGAAGTCAACATTGATGCTGTATTGTGTTGAAGGAAGACACTTTGGGAAAAGATGTGGTAAAACAGGTTAAGCCTAGTGAAACTGGCAAAGGAGACCCCAAGTAGAGCCGATGAGCTGCAGGAGAGTGCACAGCTGAGGCAGGGACTGGATATGGAGTCAGTGCCTGATCTCTATAAAGAATTCGCCTCTGTGGATACACTTTACTCAGAAAGAACTGGGGGGGGGGGGGGGAGTGGGGAGGACAAGAAGTTGCAATTTGCGAGATACGGGATCTGCTCAATCTCCAATAGTTGAGAAGTGAGGCGCAGGAAAAGCACAACAGATCACGCAGTATCCGAAAAACAGGACAATCGACATATCAGGCAGAAACCCATCGTCAGGAATGTGGCGGGGGGACAAGGGGCTGAAAGATAAATAGGAGGGTAGGAGCTGGGCTGGCGGGAGGGCCACTGGGAAGGCGATGGCAAGTTGGAAGTGGAAGTGATAGTGATATGTCGGAGGGGAGGGCGGAATGGATAGGTGGGAAGATGGACAATTAAGACTTTTCAAGAGGGCGGTTCTAATTTGAAAGGTTGGATCTGGGATGAGGCTTGGGAAAGAGAGATTTGGAAATTGGTGAAGTCGATGTATAGTTTGAGGGTTCCAGCTGCCCTCGCACCTATCCATTTCATCCTCCTCTCCGACCTATCACCATCACCCCAGACCTGCATCTACCTATCGCCTCCAAGCTACCTTCCACCCGGCTCCACCCCACCCTTCTATTTATTTCTTAGCCCCCTTTCCTCTCCCTTGTTCCCACTTTCCTGATGAAGGACTTGGGCCAGAAACGTCAACTCTCCTACCTCTCAGATGCTGCCTGATCCGCTGTGTTTTTCCAGCCCCACACTTTACAACTCGGGTCTCCAGCATCTGCAGTCCTCACTTTCTCTCAGCCACTAATAGTAAGTAATAGAAGTATTTTCACTCTTCCTGACATGGTACTCAAGAGCGTGATAATCTGTTGTATGGGGACAGAAATTAAGCATTCCCTTGTGAAACATCAGGTTGGAATGCCAAATCAAGGTTGGGAAGTAAAACTGACAGTGAGTAACAGAGTGTCATTTCCAGGAATACAGTTTGTTCTTGGGAACGATTTAGCAGGAATCAAGGTGGGAGAGGCACCCCTTGTGGTGGAGAAGCCGACGGAAGACTAGGGAACTGGGGAGTTAAAAGAAAAATACCTAGGAATTTTTCCAGACTGTGTACTAACAAGATCCCACTGTCATAAGTTACAGCAGGAAGGAAAAACGATAGAAAAAGACGAAGGAGTTGATGTTCAGTTAACTGACACCCTGTTTGATGTCACTGCAGGAAACAAAACCTGAAAAGGCAGAGGGTCAGGCAGAGGTGTTTAGTCCTGAAAGGTAAATCAACTTACAACCATATTCACACACAGAAAAGGAATCAGAACATATTATCAAACGTTATTAATTTAAAGCTAGAATCCTAAAATTAAAATGGAGACCACGACAAGTTAGTGCAGAAGGGACATGGGCGAAGCACACCAGATTGTGTAATTGATAGCAGACAGTGTTACGGGTAGCACATGAACTAACTGCAGGCGGTCACCTCGGTATACAAAAGTACAAAAACATTTGTTGTGGCCTGGAATGCACTAGGACATAGTTCATTTTTGTTGTACGTCATGCATGCCAAATGGTAGGTAAATCACAGGCAGTAATAAAATCAGCACCTTTGTTGCCAATTCCTGTATTCAAAGAACCTTTCACATGGGTTATGGCTAATTGTGTAGCTCCCCTTCCTAAAAGAAAATTGGAAACCAATATTTGCTGACCATCATAGATGTGTCTACCAGATTTCTGAAGACAATTCCATTACGAAGTGTTAAGACAAAAAGGCAGGTGAAGGAGTTGGTAGTTTTCTTTACTCGCTGTGGACTGCCCAGAGAGATTCAATCAGACCAAGGGTCTCATTTTACCGCTCAGCTGTTTAAGTAAATCATGGATAGCTTCGGCATACATCACTTCAAATCAAGAATGGCCCATTTGAATCCCAGGGACCCTTGGAAATTTAGCATCAGACGCTGAAAACCATGTTAACAGCATACTATCAAGATTGCCTGAATGATTGGGATAAAGGTGCCCCTTTAAATTCTTTGCCATTGGAGATGTTCTAAATAAATCTACTCAGTGTACTTTCTTTGAGTTAATATTCATACATGAAGTGTGAGGTCCTTTGAATTAATTAAATATAAATTGACAGGACCGAAGTTGGGGATTTCACACTTGGAGTATGTATATGAGGTGAGGGAGAGATAAGAACGAGTAGGTGAGTTAGCTAAAATGCCACCTGAAGAGGGCACAGTACAGAGTGAAGCAGGTGACAGATTACAAACTCTAAATCTTTGACGATTTCCCGTGTGGATGACGTATTAGTATTGCCACCACTGGTAATCCCTTCAAAGCCAGGACTAGTGGCCCCTTTCAAATGAAAAAAAAGTTGAGTCAGATAACCTATCTGGTAAAATACCGGATATGATAAAAACGTTAACGAGTATGCCATGTGAATGAATAATGCTCCAGCCCACATTTAAGACTCAGGAACAAAGTTGTGGCCAGATGAACAAATTCTGCAGCTTATCCACCTTCCATGTTACAGTTGGCACAGCATGTTGAACGATTACAAGAAGTAAACTTGGTAAAAAAAAACTTAAAGAAAACAGAATTCGCGAAGTTAAAGGTGATGCTCTTGGGACATTACATTCAACATGGAAGTTTGATCCCATGGAACACAAAGAAGAAGGACATTGAGGAATTTCTACCACCATCCTCGAAGAATGAAGTCCTTTGATGTTTGGAACTGCCTGGATTCTATCATAAGTTTGTTCCAAATGTCAGCAGCGTATTGGCACCACTGATGGATGTAGTAAAGAAGAACACAGAATTGTGGTGGACAGAACAATGCCAGGAGGCATTTGAGAATTTTAAAGCAGGATTAATCACCGCACCAGTTTTAGCTACACCAAATATTTTGAAATCTCTTGAAAATTGTGTCTGATGCTAAGAATTTAGTGATCGAAGATGTACTGATGCAGAAAGATGACAATGGAATTGAATGGCTAATTGGCTACTTGTCGAAAAAACGCAATATTCACCAGAAAAAAAAAATTCCATTATTGACAAAGAATGATTTAGTTTCGTACTGGCCTGATAATGTTTTAATGTTTATATGACAAACACATTGTCAGAGGCAGTTGTGGACAACAACGACAATCCTGTCGGACTTTTTGGGATATTTAAGACCAAAGTATGAGACCATTGCATTGGCGTCATCTGTTACCGACTATAAACTTACAAAATATATGTGCCGTGGGCCAGAACAATGTGATAGCAGATGTGTTATTGTGGATTTGAAGGAAACAGTGTAGATAAGATTTGACTTATTCCAGAGTTATATATGTGTACAGAATGGTATAACCGAGGTTAATACTTTTGTATTTCAGAATAATGGGATTAAGAGTTAGAGGAAAAGAAATGAAGCCACCTTTTCATTCTGATGGTTCATTTTATTTCTGAAGGGGGGAGGTGTTAGGAAGCTGAAAGCATACCTGTTCACTTTAAGACAGAACATGTTTTGCTGAATAAAAAGTACAGCCACAGATGCCAGCTGAAGGTTAGGCTGTTCCAAATGTAGCAATTAGCTGGGAAATGGAAACCTGAGTTTTGGTTGCTGTTTTGACAGCAATTCAAACACAATCAAAGACTTTAAATAATGCTCAGGATAACACAAGCCAATAGAATTTGAATATTATTGTTTGTACACCTGGAAATCAATCAAATTATGAGAATTATTGTATCATGGGGAGTACATAAACACAGCATTTTGAACACTAGAGTGAGAGTCACTGCCATCCAACAGCAGAGTAACTGCTGTAGAGCAGGAGTGCTAACTGACCATCTCAAACACTCTCTATCAAAGATACATGTACATGTAAAACCTACTTGCAGTAAAAAAAAATTGATCTAGGGAGATCCACAGATGGAAGAATGAACGCAGCGGGGTAGATAGAGAGTGTGTGGTCTTGAAGTTGTAATGTTTAATATGTAGGTTGTTGGAACAGTATTTTTTTACAGAATTGGAGTCAGATAGTAAGTAGTTAAGACAAACTGGGCTTGGATTTGTGAATAGTTGTTGTTTAGTGTTCACTATTAAAGTTAAGAAATTAACTTTTTAATTTTTGGAATGTAGGAGATCTGTGTCACTCATATTTTAACAGATTACGAGGTGAGGTGAGCTTTTCTGGGTGCTTGGTTTTAATTAACAGAGGGGTTCGACTCTACCTTGTAAATGTCAATCCACGCTAACCCCATTTCCCTGCAATTGGCCCATATCCTTCCAGTCCTTTCATATCCACATATTTATCCAAATGCTTTTGAAATATTGTTAGCATACCCACCTCAACCACATCTGCTGGCAGCTCATCCACGTACCAGCCTCTGTGTAAAAAAGTGGTCCCTCAGGTTCCCTTTTATTCCTTCCCCTTTAACCTTAAACTGGTCCCATCTCGTCCTGGAAAACACTGAGTGCATTCACGCTATCCATATCCCTCATGATCTTATACAGCTCTATAAGGTCCCCCCTCAGTCTCCTACACGCTAAAGAAAAGTCCGAGCTTGTCCAACCTCTCCCTATAACTCAGACCGTTGGGTCCAGGCATCGTCCTTGTCAATTTCTTCTGCACTCTTTCTAATTTAATAACATCCTTCCTAAAAGAAGGTGACAAAACTGAACACAATACTCCAAGTGCGGCCTTATCAACGTCCTGTGTAACTGCAACATAAATTCCCAACTTCTATACTAAATGTCCTGCCTGATGAAGGCCAGTGTCCCAATTGCCTTTTTCACTGCTCTGTCTACCTGTGCCTCCACTCACAGAGAACCGTGCACCCGAACGCCAAGGTCTCTCTGCCCATTTCACCTCTTAAGGTCCTCCTGTTCACCATGGAACTCCTACCTTGATTTGAGATTCCAAAATGCAAGTACTCACACATATATATTCAATTCCATTTGCCATTCCTCACGCACGTGCCCACCTGATTAAGGTACTGCTGCAATTTCTGATAATCTTCCTCACTGATCACGCTACCACTCATTTTAGAGTCATCTGCAAACTTACTAATCATGCCTTGTACATTTTCTACCAAATCATAGACAACAAACAGCTATGGACCCAGCCTCCAATTTGACAAGCATCCTTCCACTAAACCCTCTGCTTCCAACCATCAAGCCAACTGTGTATCCAGTTGGCCAGTTTCCCCAGCATTCCACGCGACGAAACCTTCCAGAGCAGCTTCCCATGTGGAACTTTATCAAAGTCCGTACTGAAATCCACAGAGACTACGCTTGCCGCTCTGCCCTCGTCAACCTTCTTGGTCACTTCATCAAAGAACTCTAACAAATTTGGGAAACACGATCTCCCACTCACAAGTCTATGCTGACTGCTCCGAATCAAACCCTGTGTATGTAATGGGCGCAGTCAATGGTGTGCTGTCCTTCATTGTAAGATGATTCGAGTACATAAGTAAAGCCATCTTCCTGCTGTTGTAGAGCCTTGCTGAGAGAGCATTAGTGGCACTCTATACAGATTTGATCTTCTTTGTAAGGAATGATTCCCTTACCACAGACACGGGTGATGATAACATGAGGATAGAGGGAATAAGCTGAGTGTTTAATCTGTAGAGCTGTGAGAGACGAAGAAATGGTGATGCTGAAACACGAGGAGTGGCAGCGATCTCTTATTTCCAAAACAGACTTTGACAGGGAGAGAAATTCCATACTGCACCCAGGATTGATTGGTTTGATTTATTGCCAAGTGTACCTCAGTACAGGGAAACACTTTATTTATGACCAGTGGAGGCAGATCATAGTAAGGATGGCCAGGCAGATCATAGAGTAGAAATCGACTTGGACAGAGTAAGACATACAGGTTACACTGCACAGGACAAGCACTAGATAAGATCAACATGAACAAGATCACATTATTTGAACTCAGAGAGTCCATTCTTCAGACTAATGTGACTTTCCTATTAGCATATATGCCTAAATTAACTCTCCCCATGTTATTGTGCAGTCGGCGTGTGAACCCGTACTGAACATCAGGTTGATCACAATCCCCAACAGCAGCCACAATACCTTCCATCTGAAACAGATAGCCATTCCCGCCAGCTTCCGCCCTACATAGAGAGCACCAGGCTGTCTTCTCGGAGATGGATGGTGCCTTCTTGAGACTTCACACAAGACATATGGCTTCCCCGCTCACCACTAGAAAACCACGTTAAAGTCCCACATGTGTATCATAAGCAACGGAGTCAGGAGGAACAACGTGGAACAGTCTGTCTGTGCAGCCTCTGCTCCACCTGTTCATCATGTTGGAGCATCAATCTGGAGACAGTGAGGACTGCCGATGCTGGAGATCAGAGTAGAGCGTCGATTGCTGAAAAAGCACAGCGGGTCAGGCAGCATCCGAGGAGTAGGAGAATAGACGTTTTGGGGATAAGATATTCATGAGGAATCAGCATCAATCACCTCATTCTGCCCCCGTGTAAGTGCATAGAGGTGTGAATCGCCTCCTGCTGTTCCTGTATAAGTGACTCAACGGACTGACTGGCTTCTTCCTCGTCCGATTGGACAGGGCCAAGGTCCTGACTGGTTACCCCTGGTTCCTGTTTGACAGCTCATTGTACTGACGAGTGTGACAATGCTGCAGCTTTATGAGGTTAGTTTGTCCTGGCTTCTTTTAAGATAGAGATTAAACGATTGTTACCAAGCTGGATAATTAAGACCATTTGAGTAACAGTTATGGAGGCCTTGTGTTTATTTTAATGCTGCCTGAATGGATGTGGGAAGCTCTCACACATTAGGGTTTTTGTTTCTCAGCAACATCAGAAACTATTGGGGTCTCCACAGAGTTGGAAGCTTCAGTGAAAGTCTCCTGGCTGCTACCCTGTCTGAAATTTCTCTTGATGCTGTTTTAATTCCTGGATTGGAGAAATGTTTGTGACAATCTGTGTCTGAATATTTCTTTTTGCCAATGTTTATGGGATTTTCCTATATTGGAACAGTTCATTAGTAGTAGTTCCAAGATCCATTATTATGTTAACTTCGCCAATAGAATTAAGTTATTCTAGCTTCCTCTTTCTTTGGATTCATCTAATCTTTCATGTTTAAATAAATGGTGTTTTGCTTCACACCGAGTAGTTTGACCAATCACTTTGCATCTGGAACAGACACTTCGCATTTCCTTTAAAATAAGAAAGTATTAGAATCTACGCTACCGCCTTCAAATATTTTTGAGGTGCTCTGGTGTGGTCCATAATACTAGACTCCTTCTCTTCCTGAGTAATAGGCTGGAGGCACTGAATGGGTTGTCCCTGTTCTTCTCCAATAATGTCAATGGGCTGAATGACTTCCTCATAGTCCTGTGAAACCAGCGTGAGATACTAAATGAAATCTTGCTTTACTGCGGCAATGTGCAGTGTCAGGCAGTGCTGTTACATGAATGTTATGGACCCTTTAACAGCACAAGCCTCAATGGAATCTGTGTCTTGCTGCACATGGACACAGGGCAGTTCAGGAGCTGACGGAGGACAAAATGTTCTGAACATTGTGGAATCTTCGGTGACCATCTCCACTTCTGACCTTATGGTGGGGAGGGTGGGGGCGGGGAGACATTGATGAAGCAAGTGAAGATGTTTGTGAAGAGGAAGCTACCCTGAGGATCTCGCACAGAGGTGACCAGGACTGAGATGATGAACATCTTCCTTTGTGCCATGTTTGACACCAAACACTGGAGAGTTTATTCTGATTTCCATTAAGACCAACTCCTTGATGTCAACAGAATTCAACCTTTGCCTTGATATCAGGGCCAGTCACGTTTACCTGAACCCTTGTGTCAAACTCTTTTGTTCACATCAATAGGCCATGATATAGGAGCAGCAAGTGTTTTCTTCAAACAGGAGGCGTCGAATGTCATGATTTATGTTCTCAAGAGTGTTGGGGGAGCCAGATGACTGAAAGTATTTGAACAGGAGGTCGATGGATATTGACCTGTCAGAGAGTTGAGGGCTATGAAGAATTGGGTATGAAAGAGGATTTGAGAACAAAGGCAGATCAGCCATGATCTTAGTGAAGGGCAAGGCAGGTTTGGGAAGTGGACGACATGCCCCTGTTTCTGATGTTCTCACATTCTGTTATTGGGAAGTTAGTGAGTGTTATTTTCATGAATGTTCTGTTATTGCATATTTCAGTCAGTGAGACCAGAGAATTTTGTGAGCCATCGCTGGGTGAGGTATGTGGGCTTTATTCACAGTGAAATCTGGGTCTACAACATGATCAAAAAATGAAGAACAAGTTGCGGAGAGAGGAAGCTCTGTAAAGAGAGATGAGGTGCCTTTTTAAACATCCTGCCTGGCTTTTCCAATTACATTTCCCAAATCACCTCAAAGCGTGTGTGACAGCCTTGAGGGTCTGAATGGTCTCCTCTATTTCTGTGCACCACATTATAGCAGTAAGTGGCTTCCAACTGCTCCTGTCTAGCAGGTTTGAGGGGCTGAATGGAACACAGGACGATGGGACTGAAGAGCAAGAGTGGGTCATTAGATACTTTGACCCTTCTCCACCAGGCACGAAGATTGTGGCTGATCTGGTTGTGGTCTCAGCCTCACTTTCCTGTCTGCGTCCCATTATACATGACTCACTTCTCTGTCAAATATTTAAATAACTGAGCTTTGAATCAATGTGAACATAGAGGCACGATAAACTTCCAGAAAAGAGAATTCTGGCTTGAAAGGTCCTTTCAGAGTTTTTCGCCATCACTCTTGTAGGATCAAAGAGTCATGCAGCATGGAAACAGACCCATTAGCCCAATCTGTTCAGCTTTCAATCAATGTAAACATTGAGTCACGATAAACTTCCAGAGAAGAGAAGTACGACTTAAAATGACCTTTCAGAATTTTTCATCATCCCTCTTATCGAACCAGAGAGTCATGCAGAACGAAAGCAGACCCGTTAGTCCAATCTGTTCACTCCGATCAGATATCAAATCTGATCCAGTCCCATTTGCCAGCATTTGGTAAATATCCCTCCTCTTTCAGATACTTTTTAAATGTGCGATTGTAACCGATTTCACCACTTCCTCTGACAGCACTTTCTGTACACTCACCACTCTCTGTGTGAAACATTTATCTTCAGATCCATTCTAAAGCATTCGCCCTCTCGCTTTCAACTTATGCCCTCTTGTTCTGGGATCCCCTATCCTGGGGAGCAAAGGGTGGCTGTTCAGAATATCTATGCCCTTGATGATTTTATAAACCTCTATAATGTCACCCTCAACCTCTGACACTCCAGGAGGAAACACCTCAAACTAATCAAGCTTTCCCTAAAACTCAAAACCTTCAGTCCTGGAACATCCGTGTAAATCTTTTCAGTATTCTTAAAGTGGCCTCGCCGACATACTGTACAGATGCAACATACCACCACAACCCCTATACTCATTGCTCTGACTGATTAAGGCAAATGTGACAAATGTGTTCTGCACCACCCTGCTGACCTGTGACTCCACTTTCAAGGAACAATGCACCAGCAGCCCTATGTCCCTTTGTTCCACAACACTACCCAGGACCTTACCATTAAGTGTATAATTCCTGCCCTGATTTGCCTTCCCAAAATGCAAAACCTCGTCTTTATCTAAATTAAACTTCACCTGTCACTCCTTGCCCCTTTGTCCCATTTAATTTTGGTCTCGTTGTACTCTGAGATAATCTACTACACCAAGTTTCTGATTTAACCTGTAAATTTACTAACTATGTCCCCAATATTCACATCCATATCCTTGATATAAATGTTGAACGCAGTGAACTCAGTGCTGATTCTTGCAGAACACTGCTGGTCACAAGCTTCCAGTCTGAAAAATAACTCATTTATCTTCAAGCCAATTATGACCAGTTTCCACCGTATCTCATGAGAGCTAATCTTACTAATCTGTCTACCAATCGGAATGTTATGAACACATTGCTGAGCTGCACATAGACAATGCCTACCAAACTGCCTTAATCAATCTTCTTTGTCACCTCTTCATAAAAATTAACCAAATTAATGAGACATGATTTCCCATGCAGAAAGCCACATTGTCTACCCTGATCAGCCCTTGCCTTCCCAAATGTATGTAAATGCTATCCCGCAGAATCTTATCCAACAACTTACCCACCACTGACATCAGACACACCGGTCTATAGTTCCCCGGCTTTTTGGGTCATTGTTTCCTTTTCTAGTCCCACTCCTCCATTGCTCACAACAAATGTTAAATGCAACCAGATTTGTGATATGGCCAATGATATCGAGCTCAGACTGGATCAGGGTCAGTTTTAGGAACAAGTCAAGCTAGTTTGTTTAATCTGCTAAAACAACTTGTTTATGATCCAGAGCAATGTTACTCAAACTATGATGGAAAGATGAATGGCAAAGTGTTTGGGTATTACAAATAAAGAATCGATATTTTCCTTTCTAAAAACACTGGCGCGCGCGTGCGCCCACACACACAGATAAGCAAAATCTCTGCAATGTGAAATTGAAAGAACTTTGTCCAGATATTAGTGTAACTCATGACAAAAGGAAACATTGAGAGATTGTCCAAAATGTTATTCTGCTTCTGAAGATATTCTACTCACACAACCTGCTAGCAATGGGATTTCAATCTGGAACAGCTGGATTTTGCTGAATTCACTTTGCATTAGGCAGAGAGGAGATTCCAATGAATTCTGGTCAGGGATTGCTCAAAGCGGAGCACGGTTGCTCAGTGGTTTGCTGCTGCCTCACAGCACAAGGGACTTGGGTTCAATTCTAGCCTCGGGCAACTATCTGTGTGGAGTTTGCATATTCTCCCCCCGTCTGCGTGAGCTTCTAATGAATGCTCCAGTTTCCTCTCACAGTGCAGATTGGGATGGTTTTTCATGCTAAATTTTCCGTAGTGTTCACGGATTTCTCGGTTTGTTACCTTCGTCAGTGGTAAATGTAAGGGAACGGGCCTGGTAAGGTCAAACCTTGGGTGGTTGGTATGGGCTTATTGTCTGAAGGGTCTGTTTCCACACTGCAGGGATTCTATAAGAATCCTATAAGATGACTGCAGATGTTTTGTTTTAGCTCGCACACATTGCTGTGATGAGCAATAATGAGGGAGAGAGGGTGCAATAGGCCGTTCCTTCTATGGAAGATTACATTTTCTCCCTCTCTGAGCTGCATCATACAATAATGTCACCCTCTCCCAAACTGGATCATGTGAGATTTCCTTGTACATTGTCCAAACTATGTCTCCATCACATTCCCTGCTCCATGTAGGTGCATCATTGCTGCTGTAATACATAGAGTCATACCCTGAGCAGAAAATGTTCTCGGTCAATTTAAAGATGGGTTTACATGTCCCTGCGTCATTAAAACATAAAATGTTTAATGTATTCAGAATGCCTGTGTTAAAATGAATGCATTATTAAAAAATACTGGAAAATCCCGGCAGGTCTGTCCGGATCCTGATGTCTTTTACATGTTGTAGTCGTACCAGTGTCCACCACTTCCTCTGATATCCTTCCATACGTGCACCAACCTCTGCGTGAAAAGGTGTCCCTTTGTCCTCTTCAAAACCTTTCCTCTCTCACTTTCAACCAATGCCCTCTAGTTTTGAACGTCCCTAACCTGGGGAAAAACCCTGACTACTCACCCTATCCATGACCATTCGGATTTTATAAACCGCTACTACGGCGAAATGTGACTCCAATCAACTCGAATGGCTGTACTTTCAGTCATCCCGGGCCTAAATTCTGAAAATCAATACTGACACCTGTTCTTTCTCCATCAGGTCACAATTCTAAATCCATTTAATCAGTTTGTGCAGATGTATTAAGAAACACTTCTGTGGGATTTACACCTATAACTTTGTGCCCGAAGGTAGGGATACAAGCACCCCTCGAACATACGCATAGAGCTGTAATATTATTCTCCTGTGTGTTTTCTCATCAGCCTGTTCTGACATTCTGTGACATACCTCTGCAACAGGCAGGACTTGAATCCAGACCTTCTAATACAGAGCTAGGAACACTACCACACAAGTTCAGGAATTGGAATCAAATCGAGAGCTCTGGCTCAGAGGCAGGGACACTACTCACTACACTACCATACCCATATTTTGGATCATATTTTAAGT
>NC_057714.1:114331621-114362841 GCF_004010195.1 Chiloscyllium plagiosum | reverse complement strand
ACTTTAAGAAACCAAGATCTATAAATAGAGAGGTGAGACATACCACCAGAGCTTCAGGGAAGACTTTCACTGATGATGTCACCTAGTCATGGTGACAAAACTTCTGAAAACAAACCTTTAAGCTCAGCGAGCTAACTTGCACAGATATAAATTGTTACTTTTTGTTTATTAGTGGAATTTAGTAGTTCTCTGTCGCTCACGTTTTAACAGATTATAATGTGAGGTGAGCTTTTCTGGGTGTGTGGTTTTAATTAACAGAGGGATTCGACATTGATGGCATAACAGTTTGGGGCCTTGCCGTATGGGATTTGGACAGACTTGAACAGATTTGGGGTACAAAAGGTCCCAGCAAATTCCAACTCATTGCAATTCGTGACTTTGATCTTCAAATAAAACTAGTGGGAAAATTCGCTTAATTTTGTTACTTGTGGTTGATTAAATCAAAAGTGAGGGAAATGGCTGTTAACATTACTAAAGAGGTTCCCAAATTTTCCAAGGATGTTTAGAAGGACAGAAGGAGGACATTTTTTAGAATTAGCAAATAGGTTGGAATTGGGTTTAACCAGGGAGAAAAGGGAAGCTGAAATTTTAATGGAGTTGGTCAAGCACTTTGATGTATCAGAGAAATAGGCAACTGCAATAGAGTTAGAAAAACCTTAAATTGCAAATGTGGCAACTGGAGTTAGAAGATAAATAAAGGGAAGGAAACAGAGAGAGAAGAAAGAGAAAGAGAGGAAAAAGAAAGAGTGAGAGGATTTGAAATTCAGAAGTTGGGAATTAGACAAGAAAGTTAAATTAACAGGATGGAGATGAAGGGAGAACATAGGGATGTATAAAACTATGTTAAAAACTTGCCATATTTCGGTGAGAAAAATGTCAAAACATTTTTTATTTCATTTGAAAAAATGGTTAGTCAGATGACGTGTCCAGTGAACTTGTGGATAATGCTAGTTCAGACTAAGCTGGTGGGCACAGCTGGTGAGGTATGTGCAGCGCTATCAGATGGGGGGGGGGGGTGTCAAGAGATTATCAAGATGTCAAAATGGCTATTTTGATTGGTTATGAATTGGTACTAGAAGCATATAAACAGAAGTTCGGAAAAATAGAGACGGAACCAGGTCAGTCTTATATTGAGTTTGAAAGAAGTAATCCCAGTCATTTTGATAGGTGGGTGCTGGCCTTAAAAATGGATAAGACCTGTGAGGCTTGAAGGGAGATTAATTTGCTGGAGAAGTTAAAAGACTCACTTACAGAGATAGTAAGAATTCGTGTGAATGTACTGCAAGTTCAAGAAGTGAGAAGCACGGCAGAAAGGGCAGGTAAATATGCACTGGGGCATGGGATGATATTTAGCTTCTGGTAGGATTTTCATCCTGTGAGGGATAGAAATTGGAAGAAGGGACGATCACACATTACAAAGCAAACATAGCGCACAATACTTTACCACAGGTGAAGAAAAAAGCCCAAAGGGGTTGAAAGGTGGTGAATGGCATCAGGTGTTCTCACTATAAGGAAGTGGAAAACATAAAATGACAGTGCCGATGGTTTAAGAAGGGCACTGGGAAAAGGTGGTTTCACTGCAGTAAGCTGGGACACACCGTGATGGGCGTTGAATGAAGGCACTTTATGGAAAGATGTGGTAGAATAGGTTAAGCCCAGTGGAATTAGTGAAACTGGTAAAGGAGACCCCAAGTAGAGCCGAGGAGCTGCAGAAGAGTGCACAGCCGAGGCAGGGTCTGGGTATGGAGTTAGTACCTGATCTCTGAAAGAATTCGCCTCTGTAGATAAAGTTTACTCAGAAAGAACAGGAGGAGAAGGACAAGAAGTTATAATTTTGCGAGATATGGGATCTGCTCAGTCTCTAATAGTTGAGAAGTGGGGCGCCAGAAAAGCACAACAGATCAGGCAGCATCTGAACAGCAGGACAATCGAATATCAGGCATAAACCCATCATCATGAATGTGGTGGGGGGACAATGGGGCTGAAAGATAAATACGAGGGTAGTCGTTGGGCTGGTGGGAGGGTCACTGGGAAGACAATAAGAAGATGTAGGTGGGAGTAATAGTGATATGTCGGAGGGGAGGGTGGAGTCGATAGGTGGGAAGGAAGATGGCCAGTTAGGGCGGTTCAAGAGGGCAGTGCGAGGTTGAACGGTTGGATCTGGGAGAGGTTGGTGGAGGGGAGATTTGGAATTTGGTGACGTCAAACGTTAATGCTGTACAGTTTGAGGGTTCCAGCTGTCCTACCACCGATAGGTGTTCTATCACCCTCCTGTCCGACCTATCACTATCACACCCCACCTGCATCTACCTATCGCCTTCCAAGCTCCCTTCCACCCAGCTCCACCCCCACCTTCCTATTTATTTCTCAACCTCCTTCCCCCTCCCTTACCCCCCACTTTCCTGATGAAGGATTTATGCCTGAAATGTTAACTCTCCTGCCCCTCAGATGCTGCCGACGTTTGTGCTTTTCCAGCCCCACACTTTTCAACTCTCATCTCCAGCATCTGCAGCCCTCACTTTCTCTCTGCCGCTAATAGTAAGAGATGAAAGTATTTTCACTCTTTCTGGCATGTTAATCAAGAGTGTGATAATTTGTGGATTGGGGACAGAAATTAAGCATTCCCTTGTGTAACATCAGGATGCAGTGCCAAATCAAGGTTGGGGAAGTAACAGTGACAGTGAGTAACAGAGTTCTCGGAATACAGTTTGTTGTAGGGAACGATTTAGCAGGAGGCGAGGTGGGAGACGCACCCCTTGTGGTGGAGAAGCCAGCGGAAGATTAGGGAATTGAGGTGTTAAAAGAAAAATGCCGAGGAATCTTTCCAGAGTGTGTAGTAACAAGATCCCACTGTCATATGTTACAGCAGGAAGGAAAAACGAAAGAAAAAGGCAAATGAGTTGATGCTTAGTGAACTGACACCCTGTTTGATGTAACGGTGCAGAAAAAACCTGAACAGGCAGAGGATCAGGCAGAGGTGTTTAGTCCTGAAAGGCTAATGGACTTACAACAGATATATACACACGCATACACATGCACACACAGAGAAAAGGAATCAGAATATATTGTTGAACGTTAATAACTTAAAGATAGAATCCTAAAATTAAAATGGAGACCCTGATAGGTTAGTGCAGAAGGGAAATGGGCCAAAGTGCACCACATTGTGTTACCTGTAGCATACAATGTTATGGCTAGCACATAAACTAATTGCAGGCGGTCACCTAGGTGTACAGAAGACTCAGGCTAAGGTACAGAAGCATTTCTAGTGTCCTGGAATGCACAAGGACGTGGTTAATTTTTTTTGTACATGACATACATACCAAATGGTAGGTAAGTAACAGGCAGTAATAAAACCAGCACCTTTCTTGCCAATTACTGCATTCGAAGAACATTTCACATGGGTTATGATTAATTGTGTAGCTCCCCTTCCTAAAATAGAAGTGGAAAACTATATTTGCTGACAATAATGAATGTGTCTACCAGATTTCCAGAGGCAATTCCATTACATAATGTTAAGATAAAAAAGGAGGTGGAGGGGTTGGTAGCTTTCTTTACTTGCTGTGGGCTAGGCCGTAAGACTCAGTCAGACAAAAGATCTCATTTTACCGCTCAGCTGTTTAAGGAAGTCATGGATAGGTTCAGCATACAGCAGTTTAAATCAAGTGCATCAGAACCTGAATCCCAGGGAGCCTTGGAAAGTTAGCATCAGATGCTGAAGACCATGTTAACAGCGTACTGTTATGATTACCCGAATGATTAGAATAAAGGTGTCCCATTATATTGTTTGCCATTAGAGATGCCCCAAATAAATCTACTCAGTTTACTTCCTCTGAGTTAGTATTTATTTGTGAAGTGAGAGGTCCTTTGAAATTAATTAAATATAAATTGACAGGACCGAAGTCAGAAACCTCACACTTGGATTCTGCGTGTGAGGTGAAGGAGAGAGTAGATGGAGTAGGTGAGTTAGCTAAATAGTATCTGAAGAGCACAACATAGAGTGAAGCAGGTGGCAGATAAAAACTCCGAAACTTTGAGGATTTCCCGTGGGGATGACGTATTAGTATTGCCACCAGTGGTAAGAAATCCCTTCAAAGCCAGGTTTAGTGGCCCCTTTCAAATAAAAAAAAACAGTGGAGTCAGTTAAGCTATCTAGTAAATATACTGGAGATGACAAAAAACTTTATCGAGTGTTTTATATGGATGAATAATGCTCCAGACACATTGAAGACTCAGGAACAGAGCTGTGGCCAGATGAACAAATTGTGTAGTTTATCTGTATGATGTAGTGATCTTTAGCAAGTGATTGAAAGCTCACATGTTACAGTTGGAAGAGCATGTTGAACGATTACAAGAAGCAAACTTGGTAATAAACTTAAAGAAAACAGAATTTGCGAAGGCAGAGGTGACATTCTTGAGACATTACATTGGACATGGAAGGTTGACCCCATGGAGCACAAAGACGAAGAGTTTTGTGGAATTTCCACGACCATCCTCGAAGAAAGAGATACTTCGATTTTTGGAACTGAGTGGATTTTATCAGAAGTTTGTTCCAAACTTCAGCAGTGTATGGCCACCACTGCTGGATTTATTAAAGAAGAACACAGAATTGTGGTGGACAGAACAATGCCAGGAGGCATTTGAGAATTTTAAAGCAGGATTAATCACCGCACCAGTTTTAGCTATACCAAATATTTTGAAACTCTTTGTAAATTGTGTTTGATGCTTGGGATATAGAGGTCAGAGATGTATTGATACAGAAAGATGATGATAGAACTGAATGGCTAATTGGCTACTTGTCGAAAAAACTCATTATCCACCAGAAAAAAAATACAAAATCTCCATTATTGAACAAGGCCAGTGCGAACATGTTTCGCACTGGCCTGACAATATTTTAATGTGGATATGACAAACAAATTGTCGGAGATGGTTGTGGACAATGACAAATCTCTCGCATTTTTTTGAATATTTAAAGACCAGAATATGAGACTATTTCATTGGAGTCTTACCTTACCGATTTTAAACTTACAAAATGTACATGTTATGGCTCCTACAATGTGATAGCAGATGTGTTATCGCGGATTTAAAGGAAAATGTCTAGATAAGATTTACCTTATTCCAATGTTATAATGGTGTGCAGAATTAATATGAATCATATAACTGAATTTTATTTCATAAAATTGGGATTAAGAATTAGAGGAAAAGAAATGTAGCCATCTTTTCATTCTGCTGGTTCATTTTATTTTCTGAAGCGGGGAGATGTTATGAAGCCAAAAACATGTAGGGTACTTTAAAACAGAACGGGTTTTGCCGAATAGAAATTAAAACCACAGATTCCAGCTAAAGGTCAAACTGTTCCACACGTCACCATTAACTGGATACCTGAGTTTTGTTTGCTGTTTTGACAGCCATTAAAATGCAACCAAAGAGTTTAAATAACGCTCAGGAAACCAGAAGCCAACAGAATTTGAATATTATTGTTTGGACACCTGGTAAGCAACCAAATTATGAGAATTACTATATCATGGGGAATATACAAACCCAGCATTTTGAACACTTGCAATAAAAAAAAGACCCAGGGAGATCAGCAGCTGGAAGAGTGAGCACAGCGGGGAAGCTGGAGACTGTATGGTTTTGAGATTGTAATGTTTAATATGTGGGCTGTTGGAACAGCATACTTTTACAGAGTTGGAGTCAAATAGTAAGTAGCTAAGAAAAGAGGGGCTTGTATTTGTGAATAGTTGTTGCTTAGTGTTCGCTATTAAAGTTAAGAAACAAACTTGTTAATTTTTGTTTAAATAGTGGAATATAGGAGACCGGTGTCGCTCATATTTTAACAGATTACGAGGTGAGGCGAGCTTTTCTGGGTGTTTGGTTTTAATTAACAGAGGGGTTCATCTCCACCTTGTAAATGTCCATCCACGTTTGCCCCATTTCCCTGCAGTTGGCCCATATCCTTCCAGTCCTTTCCTATCGACATAATTATCCAAATGCATTGAAATGTTGTTAATGTACACCCGCCCCCCCACAACCACATCTGCTGGCAGCTCATCCATGTACCTGCCCTCTGTGTAAAGAAGTGGCCCCTTTAGTTCCCTTTTATTCCTTCCCCTCTAACCTTAAACTGATCCCCTCTAATCCTTGATTCTGTACACCTTGGAAAAAGACTGAGAGCATTCACCCTATCCATACCCCTCGTGATTTTATACAGCTCTATAAGGACTCCCTCAGTCTCCTACACTCTAAAGAAAAGGTCCTAGCTTGTCCAACCTCTCCCTATAACTCAGACCATTGGGTCCTGGCAAAGTCTTTGTAAATTTCTTCTGCACTCTTTCTAATTTAATAACATCCTCCCTATAACAAGGTTACAATAACTGAATACAGTACTCCAAGTGCAGCCTTACGAAGTCCTGTGTAACTGCAACATAAATTCCCAACTTCTATACTCAATGTCCTGCCTGATGAAGGCTAATGTGCCAAAAGCCTTCTTCACTGCCCTGTCTACCTGTGACTCTACTCTAAGAGAACCGTGCCCGTGAAAACCAAGGTCTCTCTGCCCACTGCACCCCTTAAGACCCTCCCATTCACAGTGAAACTCCTACCTTGATTTGAGTTTCCAAAATGCAAGACCTCACACATCTATATTAAATTCCATTTGCCATTTCTCGGCCCTCTTCCCCACCTGATTAAGGTCCTGCTGCAATTTCTGATAAACTTTCTCACTGATCACACTACCACTTATTTTAGTGTCATCTGTAAATTTACTAATCATGCCTTGTACATTCTCAACCAAATCATAGATAACAAACAGCAATGGACACAGCCTCCAGTCTGACCATCATCCTTCCACTAAACCCTCTGCTTCCGACCATCAATCCAACTGTGTATCTGATTAGCCAGTTCCCCCAGCATTCCATGTGATGGAACCTTCCAGAGCAGCCTGCCATGTGGAATCTTATCGAAGGCCTTACTGAAATCCATAGAGACTAAATTTACAGCTCTGTCCTCGTAAACCTTCATGGTCACTTCATCAAAGAACTCTAACAAATTTGGGAAGCATGATCTCCCACTCACAAGTCTATGCTGACTGCTCTGAATCAAACCCTGTGTAATGGTATGGTATGCCGTCATTCATTGTAAGATGTTTCGAGTACATAAGTAAAGCCATCTTCCTGCTGTTGTAGAGCCTTGCTGAGAGAGCTTTTGGGACACTCTCTACAGATTTGATCTCCTTTGTAAGGAATGATATCCTTCCCATAGATACAGATGGCGGTATCATGAGGGTAGAGTGAAGAACCTGAGAGTTTAATCTGCAGAGCTGGAAAATACGAAGAAATGGTGATGCTGAAACATGAGGTGTAGCGAGTGTATTTCCAAAAGACACATTGATAGGGTGAGAAATTTCATACTTTACCCAGGATTGATTGATGTGATTTATTGTCACGTGTACCTCAGTACAGGGAAACACTTTATTTATAAACAGATCATAGGGTGGAAATAGACTTGGACAGAGTAAGGCATACAGGATACACTGTACAAGACAAGCATTCGACAAGATCAACTTGAGCAAGATCAGCATTATTTGAACATAGAGAGTTGATTCATCAATCTAACGTGACTTTCCTAATAGTTTATATGCCTAAATTAACTCTCCCCATGTTATTGTGCAGTTGGCGTGTGAACCCGTACTGAACGCCATGTTGTTCACAATCCCCAACAGCAGCCACAATACCTTCGATCTGAAACAGGTAACCATTCTAACCAGCTCCCGCCCTACATAGAGAACACCAGGTTGGATTCTCGGAGATGGAAGGTGCTTTCTTGAGACTTCACACAAGACATATGGCTTCCCTCCTCAACACTAGAAAACCACGTTAAAGTCCCACGTGTTTATCATGAGTAACGGAGCCAGGAGGAACAACGTGGAGCAGTCTGTCTGTGCAGCCTCTGCTCCACTTGTTCATCATGTTAGAGCATCAATCTGGAGACAATGAGGACTGCCGATGCTGGAGATTGTAGTAGAGAGTAGATTGCTGGAAAAGCACAGGTGGTCAGGCAGCTCCGAGGCGCAGGAGAATCCACGTTTTGGGCATAAGCCATTCATCAGGAATCAGCATCAATTACCTCATCTGTCCCTTTGCAAGTGCGTTGAGGGGGGAATGGCCTCGTGCTGTTCCTGTGTAAGTAACTCAAGGGGCTGAATGGCCTCCTCCTGTTCCTGTATAAGTGACTTTAGGGGCTGAATGGCCTCCTTCTGTTCCTGTGTAAGAGACTGAAGGAGCTGAATGACCTCATTGTGTTGCTGTGGAAGTGGCTTTAGGGGCCGAATGGCCTCCTCCTGTTCCCATGTAAGAGACTCCAGGGGCTGAATGGCCTCCTCCTGTTCCCGTGTAAGAGACTCCAGGGGCTGAATGGCCTCCTCCTATTCCTGTGTAAGAGACTCCAGGGGCTGAATGGCCTCCTCCTATTCCTGTGTAAGTGACGCAAGGGACTGAATGGCTTCTTCCTCTTCCGATTGGACAGGACCAAGGGCCTGATTGGGTTACCCCTAGTTCCTGTTTGACAGCTCGATGTACTGACAAGTGTGATGATGCTTTGAGAGGTTATTTTGTCCTGGTTCCTTTTCAGAGAGAGATTGAATGATCGTTACCAAACTAGTTAGTTAAGGCCACTGAGTAAACAGCTAGGGAGGTCTTGGGTTAATTTTAATTCAGCCTGAATGGGTGTGGCCAGCTCTCACAGGTTACGATCTCTGGGTTTTGGTTTCTAAGTAGCATCAGAAACTGTTGGGGTCTCCACAGAGTTGGAAGCTTCAGTGACTATTTCCTGGCTGCTCCTCTCTCTGAATTTTCTGTTGGTGCTGTTTTTAATTCCTGAATTAGAGAAATGTTTGTGACAATCTGTGTCTGAATTTTCCTTTCTGCCAGGGGCTGTGTTTATGGGATTTTCCTATATTGGAACAGTTCATTAGTAATAGTTCCTAGATTTGTCATTCTGTTAACTTGTCTGATAGAATTACGTTATTCTAAATTCCTCTTTCTTTGCTTTCATTTTATCTTTTGTGTTTCAATAAATAGTGTTTAGCTTCACACCGAGCAGTTTCACCTGTCACATTGCATCTGGAACAGTCACTTTATATTCCCTTTAAAATAAAAAAAGATTAGAGTCTAGGTTACCGCCTTCAAATACTTTCGAGGGGCTCTCATGTGGTCCATCACACTAGACTCCTTCTCTTCCTGTGTAATATGCTGGAGGCACTGAATGGGCTGTCCCTGTTCTTCTCCAATAGTGTCAATGGGCTGAATGGCTTCCTCATATTCCTGTGAAACCAGCGTGAGGTGCTGAATGAACAATTATTTTACTGTGGCAACGTGCAGTGTCAGGCAGTGCTGGTAGATGAATGTTACGGACCAATTAACAGCACAAGTCTCAATGGAGTCTGGATCTTGCTGCACATGGACACAGACTAGTTCAGGAGCTGACGAGGGTACAAAATGTTCTGAACATTGTGGAATATTCAGTGACCATCCCCACTTCTGATCTTATGGTGGGGAGGGTGGGGAGGGGAAACATTGATGAAGCAGTTGAAGCTGTTTGTGAAGAGGAAGCTACCCTGAGGATCTCGCACAGAGGTGACCCAGGACTGAGATGATGAACATCTTCCTTTGTGCCATGTTTGACTCCAAACACTGGAGAGTTTACTCTGACTCCCATTAAGTCCAGTTTTGTTAAGCTCCTTGATGTCAGCAGACGTCAACCACTGCCTTGATATCAGGGCCAGTCATTTGTACCTGAACCCTTGTCTCAACCTCTTTTGTTCATATCAATAATCCATGATAGAGGAGCAGCAAGTGTTTTCTTCAAACAGGTGATATTGAATGTCAGGATTTCTCTTCTCAAGAGTGTTGGGGAGAAAAATGACTGAAAGTATTTGAAGAGGAGGTAGATGGATATTGATCTGTCAGAGAGTTGAGGGCAATGATGAATTGGGTATGAAAGAGGATTTGAGACAGAGAGCAGATCAGTCATGATCTTAGTGAAGGGCAAGGCAGGCTTGGGGAGTGAACGACCTGTTCCTGTTTCTGATGTTCTCACATTCTGTTCTTGGAAAGTTAGTGGGTGTTATTTTCATGAATATCTGTTATGGAATGTTGCAGGCAGGGAGACCAGAGGATTTTGTGAGCCATCTCTGGGTGAGGTATGGTGGCTGTATTCTCAGTGTATCTGGGTCTAAACATGACCAACAAATGAAGCACAAGTTGCAGATAGGGGAAGCTCTGTAAAGAGAGATGAGGGGCCTCTTTCATACCCGTGCCTGGACTTTCCAAATGCATTTCCAAAATCACTTCAAAGCTTGTGTGACAGTCTTGAGAGGCTGAATGGTCTCCTCTGTTTCTGTGCAGCAGGTTATAGAAGTAAGTGGCCTCCAACTCCTCCTATCTAGCAGGTATGCAAGGCTGGATGGAATACAGAAACATGGGACTGAGGAGCAGGAGTGGGACATTAGCTAATTTGAGCCTTCTCCACCAGGCACTAAGATTGTGGACTCAGCCCCACTTTCCTGTCTGTATACTATTACCCGTGACTCACTTCCCTGTCAAATATTTAACTAGACAGCTTTCAATCCATGTGAACATAGAGGCACGATAAACTTCCAGTGAAGAGAATTCCGACTTGAAACGTCCTTTCAGAATATTTCGCCACCCCTCTTATAGAATCTGACAGTCATGCAGAACGGAAACAGACCCGTTAGTCCAATCTGTTCCCTCCGATCAGATATCAAACCTGACCTCGTCCCATTTGCCAGCATTTGGCCAATATCCCTCCTCTTTCAGATACATTTTAAATGTGCGATTGTAGCCGCCTTCACCAATTTCCACTGACAGCACTTTCTGTACACACACCACTCTCTGTGTGAAATATTTACCTTCAGGTCCATTCTAAATTATTCACCCTCTCATTTTCAAACTATGCCCTCTTGTTCTGGACTCCCCTATCTTGGGGAGCAGAACATGGCTGTTCAGAATATCGATGCCTCTGATGATTCTATAAACCTCTATAATGTCACCCTTCAGCCTCTGACATTCCAGGGGGAAACACCTCAACCTAATCAACCTTTCCCTGAAGCTCAAACCTCCAGTTCTGCAACCGAGTTGTACGCAGTATTCTTAAAGTGGCCTCATCAACATCCTGTACAGATACAACATGCCACCACAACTCCTATACTCAATGCTCTGACTGATTAAGGCAAATGTGCCAAATGTGTTCTGCACCACTCTGTCTACCTGCAATTCCACTTTCAAGGAACTATGTACCTGCAGCCCTATGTCCCTTTGATCCACAACACGCCCCAGGACCTGACAATTAAGTGTATAATTTCTGCCCTGATCTGCCTTCTCAAAATGCAAAACTTCGTATTTATCTAAATTTAACTATATCTGTCACTCCTTGTCCCTTTGTCCCATCTAATTGTGGTCTCGTTGTACTCTGAGATAATCTACTACACCACCTTTTTGATGTAATCTGTCACCTTACTAACTATGGCCCCAATATTCACATCTAAATCTTTTACATAAATGATGAAATGCAGTGAAGTCAGTACCGATTCTTACAGCACACTGCTGCTCACAAGCCTCCAGTCTGAAAAATATCCCTCTTCCTTCAAGCCAATTGTGACTAGCTTCCTCTGTACCTCGTGTGACCGAGCCTTACTCATCTGCCTACCAATCGGAATGTTGTGAACACTTTACTCAGGTCCATGTAGGCAATGTCTACCAAACTGCCTTCACCAATCTACTTTGTCATCTCTTCATAAAACTCAATCAAATTAATGAGACATGATTTCCCATGGAGAAGGCCACATTGACAACCCCGATCAGCCCTTGCCTTCCCAAATGTATGAGCTTAAAAATGTGTTGCTGGAAAAACACAGCAGGTCAAACAGCATCCAAGGAGCAGGAGAATCGACGTTTCGGCATAAACATGTATGTAAATCCTATCCCTCAGAATCACCTTCAACAACTTACCCACCATTGACATCAGGCTCACCGGTCTATAGTTCCCTGACTTTTGGGGTCACTGCTTCCTTTTCCATTCCCAATGTTCCACTGCTCACAATGCATGTCAAATGTAACCAGGTTGGTGATATGGCCGATGATATCGGTCTCAGACTGGGTCAATGTCAGTTTTAGCAACAAGTCAGGCTACTTTATTTAATCTGCGCAAATAGCACCTTTATGATCCAGAGCAATGTTACTCAAACTGTGATGGAAAGATGACTGGCAAACTGTTTGGATATTGCAAATAAAGAATCGATATTTCCCTTTCTAAAAACACTGACACACACACACACACACCAATAAACAAAATTTCTGCAATTTCAAGTTGAACGCGCTTTGTCTACATATTATTGTAACTCATGACAAAAGGAAAAATTGAGAGATTGTTCAAAATGTTATTCTGCTTCTGAAGATATTCTACTCACACAAGCTACTAGCAACGGGACTTCATCCTGGAACAATTGGATTTGACTGAATTCCCTTTGCATTAGGCAGTGAAGAGATTCCAATGAATTCTGGTCAGGGATCGACCAAGGGTATCACAGTGGCTCAGTGGTTAGCACCGCTGCCTCACAGCACCAGGGACTTGCGTTCAATTCCAGACTTGGGTGACTATTTGTGTAGAGGTTGCACATTCGCTCCTTCTAATGGTTGCTCCAGTTTCTTCCACAGTCCAAAGCTGTGCTGGTTAGAAGGATTGGTCATGATAATTTGTCTGAAGTGTTCAGGGGTTTCTAGGTTAGGTGCATCGGTTGGAGTAAATGTAAGGGAGCTGGCCTGGGAAGGTTGGTATGGACGTTTTGTGCCGAAGGGACCATTTGCACACTGTAGGGATTCTATAAAAATAAGAATGATAACGATGACTGTAGATTTTTTGTTTTAGCTCGCACACATTGCTGTCATGAGGAACAATGAAGGAGAGAGAGTGTAATCTGCCGTTCCTTCTCAGGCAGATTACATTTTCTCGCTCTCTGAGCTGAATCACACAGGAATGTCATCCTCTCCCAAACTGGATCATTTGAGGTCTTCTTGTACATTGTCCAAACTATGTCTCCATCAAATTCCCTGTTCCATGTAGGTGTATCATTGCTGCTGTCATACACAATGCCATATCCTTAGCAGAAAATGGTCTCGGTCGATTTGAAGATATGTTTATATGTCGCTGCATCATTAAAAAATAAAATGTTTAATGTATTCAGAATATTGTGTTAAAATGAATGCATTTTGCAACAAATACAGAAATTGCTGGAAAAGCTCGGCAGGTCTGTCAGCATCCAGATGCCTTTTACATGCTGTATTTGTACCAGCCTCCACTACTTCCTCTGGCAGCTCATTCCACATGCACACCACCCTCTGCGTGAAATGGTGCTCATGGGCTCGTCAAAACCTTTCCCCTCTCAATTTCAACCAATGCCCTCTAGTTTTAGATGCCCCAATCTGGGGAAAAACCCTGACTACTCACCCTATCCATGACCATTTTGATTTTATAAACCTTTACTGCTGCAAAATGTGACTCCAATCAACACGAATGGCTGTGCTTCAATCATCCTGGGCCTAAATTCTGAAATGCAATACTGACACCTCTTCCTTCTCCATCAAGCCACAATTCTAAATCAGTTTTAATCAGTTTGTTCAGGTGTGTTATGAAATACTTCTGTGGGATTTGCACCCAGACCTTTGTGCCCGGAGGTAGGGACACTAGCACCACTCAGCAATACCCGTAAAGCTGTAACATTATTTCTCCTGTGTGTTTGCTCATCAGCCTGTTCTGACATGCTGTGACATACCTCTGCAACAGGCATGACTTGAATCCAGAACTTCTAGTCCAGAGCTTGGAACACCACCACACACATTCAGGAATCAAATCCAGACCTCTGGCGCAGAAGCAGGGACATTACCCACGACACTACATTATCCAGATTTTAAGTGTCAGCTTTCAGCTCAGTGTGGATTTATTATAATCAGGTTACCATTACTGAATTACACAAAACACTTTGTATTGTTAAACAAATGCAAAATATTTGTCTCAACTGTAGGATGTTGAGTATATGGGATTAGTGGTGCTGGAAGAGCACAGCAGATCAGGCAGCATCTGAAGAGCAGTAAAATCGACGTTTCAGGCAAAAGCACTTCCTGATGAAGGGCTTTTGCCCGAAACGTCGACTTTACTGCTTCTCGGATGCTGCCTGAACTGCTGTGCTCTTCCATCACCACTAATCCAGAATCTGATTTCCAGCATCTGCAGTCATTGTTTTTACCTTGTTGAATGTGCGTGCTGTGCCATCGAAGTTAACTATGAACAGCTTTAATCGCTATTATCTGTAGTCTGCAATATTAGGGAAAGAATTCCTGCAGACACATTCTGCACAATGAAGGGTCTCGAATAGATTTTAATTTCTGAACACCAGAGACGGAAAAAGACCATAATTTCTGGCCCCCAAAACGATCAGTATTACCCAACTCTCACGTGTGACTGCCTTCTTCCTAAAACCATGAAATGATACCAGGCCGCTGATTACTGTCCAGCCTCTCCTCCCCACTGACTGTGTCTCCAACCGTTCCCTCCCCCCCTAACCACAGAAGGCAAATCAAGCTCAGGGTCTTTGTGAAAATCAAGGCCGGAATGTGCAGGCCTCCTGGAGAGGGGAAGGGAATTTTAAAATTAAACGGGAAAAGTGAGGTGGCAGTAATATCACTCACTGAGCTGAGGAGTTTAGTTTGGATTATTGCAAGGTATTGGATTTGGTAAATCAAACAAGAGCAGGACCTGTACAATTAAAAGCAGGGCCTTTGTCAGTGTTGTAGAACAGAGACCTAGGCCGTCAGCCTAGGATTTTGTTTAGTTCTTTTTTATGTTTTTAGCTTTGGAAAGTTTTGGGAGCTTGTTAGTTGCAGTAGTTTTAGTTTGTACAGATTTAAGGCTCGATGGGTCTTTTGTCATTAATGCTCAGCGATGTGTAATTCGATATGAAATTAAAGAATGTCCTTCCTCATTTACTATACCCCGTGTAAATGCTTCCTTTGATATTTCCCACATAGGTATTTAGGAGACATAATGGCTAGTTTAGGTCTTTTATTTGGCAGCATAAGCAACTCTTTATCAAGCTAACCAAATTGCAACTACCCCACAGATTGTGGGGAGTAGATCTCCCAGATTAAAAGCTATCAATTAAGCTCTTTTTTATCCTATGATAGTGCCTGGGCTGCTGTGGACTCGGCATCAATACTGTGAGATAAAGTGAACCTTTATTCGTCTGTTTTTCTTAGCTAAATTGACAACATTTATGAAGTATTGTCATAAACCAATAATTATCAATATTGTTAAAGCATGAATGACGGCAATACAGCCAAATTCAGATCGACGGCAATACAGCCAAAATTATGCTTCTTAGCCCTATAATTGGTATACCGGGTTGTCATCCGGGGATAATGGATTCCAGATTTAAACTGTGGGCAGCAAGGGGTGTACCTTGCTTGAGTGATTTAGAATTAGTAGAATCCCTACAGTGTGGATACAAGCCCTTGGGCCCTGCAAGACCAATTCGACCCTCTGAAGAGTAACCCACACAGACCCATTCCCCTACCATCCTATATTTACCCTAACTAATGCCCAAACCTACACATCCCTGAACACTATAGGTGATTTATCAATGACCAATTCATCTAACATGCGCAGCTTTGTACTGTGGGAGGAAACCCACGCAGACACGGCGAGAATATGTTAACTCCACACAGCCAGTCACCCAAGGCCAGAACCAAAGCCAAGACCCTGGTGCTGTGAGGCAGCAATGCTCACCACTGAGCCACCACATGTTATTTGATGGAGAAACAATGATATCATTTGATCAAATAATTTGTACGTATGGACTACCTAGTAGAGACCTCTTCTGTTTTTTTTCCAGATCAGAGATTTGATTTTAAAAAAGCACACTTTTACCACACTCTTACAGATCCGATAAAGGGAAGAGGGTGCTTATTGCTTAGAATACACTCTCTGTCAGTACCCTTTATCATTAGTTGGAGAGTGTCCCCTCAGACGAGAGTGTGCAGCTTTGTGATGTCTGCTAGAGATAGTTGGGGGTTCAGAATACTTCAGAGACATGGGAGGATATTTGTGAAAATGCTCGAAGGATTTTGATCTGTAATAGGACCCATTCCATGCAGTTGAAAATTCTTCGTAGGGCCTATCTGACCCCAAACTGTCTCTCAAAATGCAAAGTGGGACTATCTTCAAATGCATGTCATGAATGCAGAATGACTACAGGCACTCTTACTCATTGCTTGTGGTCCTGCTGCAGGCTTCACCTATATTGGATCACTGTGTTAGCTGTGGTAGAGTGGGTCTAGAGAACTGAATTGGAGATGGACCTGGTTTCGCTTTTCCTGGGCCTGCTTAGGGTACTTTCCACAGATGCACATGGGAAAAAAAAAATATCCTTACATTCCGTAGTTTCCGTGCTAGGAAAAATATTCTGTTGTGTTGGATGTCTGAACTCCCCCACCCCCAGAGAGGAAGAACTATGAACATAGAAATGTGTATCAGTTAATGCTCTTGATGAACGAGAGCTGTCCTTTTGTTATGCTGAGCTGTATTATTTATTCATTATTTATTGTTTAGTTTTGTTTTTTCTTCTGTCTGTGTAGTATTTTAAGTTGTTTTGTGTGTACATGCAATTGGATGTAATTTTTTTCAGTTATTTGAGTTGTGTTGTTATTGGTTTATTATAATATTAAAAATCTCTTTTTAAATATTTTTTTAAAATTAAAATGCTAACATTGATAGAATACAGTCCAAAAAACTCTCATTAGAGAGACCACTCATGGTGGTTTATCCTGAGGATCACCACGTCTCTGGTGATGGGTTGAGGCTGAGAGAGTGTCCCCTTCATGGTAATCTCTGTCAGTGTGAGGAACTGAACCTGCACTGTTGCCCTGCCTCTACATCACAAATGCTGCCTGAACTGCTGTGCTCTTCCAGCACCACTGATCCAAAACCTGCTGTTCTGCCTACGGAGTGGGAGACTGTGTAACTGTTACAGACAGAAACAGTCACAGACAAAGGGTAAGAGAAACATTCATAATATGGAAAATGGTACAGTTCAGATAACGGTCAAGATAACGCCTGAGGGTAAAAATGTTCTCTGCTCGAAATTGTATTTATAACAAGACGTGTTTAGAAGTTGTTTTTGGTTTAATATCATTAAGGTGAGGAGAAAGTGAGGTCTGCAGATGCTGGAGATCAAAGTTGAAACTTTATTGCTGAAACAGCACAGCAGGTCAGGCAGCATCCAGGGAACAGGAGATTCGACGTTTCAGGCACAGGCCCTTCTTCAGGAAGAAGGGCCTGTGCCCGAAACGTCGAATCTCCTGTTCCCTGGATGCTGCCTGACCTATCATTAAGGTGAGTCAAGTGACTCTTATGTGTTACACACTGGGACACTACGATTTTCCTGAAACTGGGAAATATTTGGAACATTATCTGGAACATTCTATAATCGGCATGCTCCAGAATATTCTATGACTGTGTGGGAGGTATTGCAAAGGAGAGAGAGAGAGAGAGAGAGAGAAGGTGTTGCATGCAGTAGTGAGAGTGGGGGATCATGAGCCTTGTTCGGGGGTAGTTGCAATCACAGATATACAGTGATTGTGAGGGAGCAGACAGAATACGGTGACCCTTATCCTGACAGAGCGGGGAAGGTTATTGATGCTTGTCCTGTGTTGCTGGACATTTCTTCAGACCTCAAATACTGTACTGAACTCGGTAGTGAGCACAGACCATGCTCGATGGGTCTGGTGGTGTGGCACCCTCTGGGATGGGAATGTTCCCCCTCTGTACTCGCCCATCCAATACGCCCACCGTGCTCCATCAACAAACCATGGTGTAATTGCCCCTTATCTACCCATCTGCCATTTCCCTGTATTTGCTCTGTATCCATCTAATCCTTTCCTATCTGTGTATTTGTCCAAATGCCTTTTCAACCACTTCCACTGGCAGCTCAGTCTAATTTGCCAGTTCACCTTGGATTCCATGCGATCTAACCTTCTAGAACGGCCTACTATGTGGAACCTTATCAAAGGCCTTACTGAAATCCATATAGAATATGTCTACAACACTGCTCTCATCAACCTTTCTAGTCACTTCCTCAAAAATCTCGAACAAAATTTGTAAGGCATGATCCGCCATGCACAAAGCCATGCTGACTGCTCCAAGTCAAACTCTGTCTTTCCAAATGCATGCACATCTTATCTCTCAGAACCTTCTCAAATGGTTTACCGAAAACAGATGTGAAGCTTACTGGTCTATATTTCCTAGGCTTTTCTTTGCAGGAGAAAGTGAGGTCTGCAGATGCTGGAGATCAAAGTTGAAACGTTATTGCTGGAACAGCACAGCAGGTCAGGCAGCATCCAGGGAACAGGAGATTCGACGTTTCGGGCACAGGCCCTTCTTCAGGAATTTCTTTGCAGCCCTTCTTGAATAAGGGCACAACATTTGCTACCACCCAAACTTCCGGGATCTTGGGAAATTAATACAACTCTAATCACTTTTACCAAATTGCTCCCCCACTTTATATCCTTCACCTATCCTGCCCTATTTCCCAACAGTAGGTCGAGTTTGTCCCTTCCCAAGTACGATACTCTATATATTGATTGTGGAAACTTTGCTGAACACACTTAACAAATTACATTCCATCTAAGTTCTTAACCATCTGGAAGCCCCAGTCTATGTTAGGAAAATTGAAATCACCTCTTATAACAATCCTATTGTTCCTGCAAGTCTTCCCAGTCCCCCTGCATATTTGTTCCTCTAATTCACATTGTTGATTATAGTGCAACCACTATAACATTACCATCCCCCTCTAACTACTTTGCACCATTCACGAAACCTCATTGGATATTATCTCAGGTATTTCAACTTTAAATACTGGTGTGATACTCGCCTTAATCAGAACTATTGGTATTTAAACTGTTTCCATTTACATCTCTACATCGCAGTGATTTTCACATCCATGGCACCCCTTGTCAAGGCACAGTGGAGATATGGAGCTGTAAATGGATGGGAGCTGCACATCCTGTTACTTCCAACATTGGCTGCAAGTTTCCCCACACTGGGCAGTGATCTAACACAGTGTTACTGAACAATGCAACAGCCTGGGTTTATATATGAATGAACCAGTGCGGACTGCACAGATCCCCACGCTGGACATTTAGCCCACGATTACAGATTGGTGTGGGCTGCACAGAGTTCCACTCTGGACATTGCTGGTTTGTATTCAGCAGTACGCTAGCCATATCTACACAGTGCTCCATCCTGAAAGTATAATGGATGGGCTGGCTATGTGAGTTGGATTGCGAATGTGAGAGAACTAAACATCTGGCAATACCTTTATTTTATGTTTTCATTCTTGTTATTGGACCCTTCACATCCAGACTCATCCAGTTAGACCCAACCCTCTGGATGAGTCATGGTGACTGTTGTTGCAGCATCTGAGTCTGCAACATGACCAACAAACGGAGCAGAGGCAGCAGAGAGGACAGTCTCCGTAAAATGGAATGAGGGAATCACAATCAGATCAGCCATGGTCTTAGTGAATGTTGGGGCAGGACTGTGTGGACCATGAATGCAACTTATTCATATACTTGTGTTTGTTCCAAGCAAACTCCCCTTCTCTCCCAGTGTCCCATACTGGTGGGGAGTGAGTCCCCTCCTCCTGTTCCTGCGTAACAGGATCCTTGGGCCTCACTAGCCTCTATATTTCCGTGTGTCCCAGTTTCGAGCAGTTGAATGACTCTTTCCTGTTCCTGTGTGCCAGTATCGAGCAGTTAAGTGACTCCCTCCTGTTCCTGTGTCCCAGTCTCGAGCAGTTGAGTGACTCCCTCCTGTCCCTGTGTCCTAGTCTCGAGCAGTTGAGTGACTCCCTCCTGTTCCTGTGTAACAGTCTCGAGCAGCTGAGTGACTCCCTCCTGTTCCTATGTCCCAGTATCGAGCAGCTGAGTGACTCCCTCCTGTTCCTGTGTCCCAGTCTGTAGCAGCTGAGTGACTCCCTCCTGTTCCTGTGTCCCAGTCTCAAGAAGCTGAGTGACTCCCTCCTGTACGTGTGTCCCAGTCTCGAGCAGTTGAGTGATTCCCTCCTGTTCCCGTATCCCAGTCTCGAGCGGTTGAGTGACTGCCTCCTGTTCCTGTGTCCCAGTCTTCAGCAGCTGAGTGACTGCCTCCTGTTCCTGTGTCCCAGTCTCGAGCAGTTGAGTGACTACCTTCTGTTCCTGTGTCCCAGTCTCGAGCAGTTGAGTGACTACCTTCTGTTCCTGTGTCCCAGTTTCGAGCAGTTGAGTGACTCCCTCCTGTTCCTGTGTCCCAGTCTCGAGCAGCTGAGTGACTGCCTCCGAATCGAAGTTTTGTGAAAATAGATGTCCTCCTCCCGCTCCAGAGTAACTGGCTCCAATCGCTCTGTGCTCACTTGCTGCTCCTGTGGAATGGAGTTGAGGGACTGAATGGCCTCTTCACATTTTTTACAGCTTTTCTTGACTAAATACCTTTCTCTTGTTTCTGTAAAACACCATCAAAATCTGAATGATTTATTTTTGTATTTGACTGTCAGTAATTGAGCAAACAAGCTGACTGATAGACTTCAGAAGCTGCATAGCCTCCTCCTGCTCTCATGCTAAACACTCAAGAGTCAATAGACTCTCAGAGATGTATAGCATGGAAAAAGATCCTTCGGTCTGGTCATCTATACCAACCAAATATCCTAAATTAATCTCGTCTCCCTTGCCAGCACTTTGCCCATCTCCCTCTAAACACTTTCCACGCATGTATCCATCCAAATGCCTTTTAGAAGGTGTAACTGTACCTGCCTCCACCACCTCTTTTGGCTGTTCAATCCATACATGCAGCAGACTCTGTGTGAAAATGTTGTCCAAACGTCCCTTTTTAAGTCTTTCTCTTCTCACCTTAAACCTTTGTCTTCTATATTTGGACTCGTCTATCCTGGGAAAAGACATTAACTGTTTACCTTATCTGTGCCCCTCATGATTTTATAAACCTCTTTAAGGCCCCCCCTCAGCCTCAACTATTGAAAATAGTCCCAGCCTATTCAAACTCTCCCTGTAACTCTAACCCTCCAACACCTGCAACATTCTTTTAAATCTCTTCTGCACCCTTTCAAGTTTGACAGCATCTTTCCGACAGCAGGTTGACCAGAATTAAAGGCAATATTACAAAAGTGGCCAAACCAATGTCCTGTACAGATGCAACATATCATGCAAACACATAGATCAATAAAGGGAAGAACACCGAGTGCCTTCTTCACTGCGCTGTCTACCTGTTACGGCAATTTCAAGGAACGGAGAACCTGCACCACAAGGTGCCTCACAGGGCAGCGATCTGGGTTTAATTCCATCCTTGAATGACTGGCTGTGTGGAGTTTGCACATTCTCCCTGTGTCTGTGTGAGTTTCCTCTGGGTGCTATGTTTCCCTCCGACAGTATAAAGATATACAGGTAAGGGTAGATTGGCCATGGTCAATTGCATAAAGTACCCAGGGATGTGTAGGCGAGATGGATTAGCCATGGGAAATGCAGGTTGAGAGGGATGGGGTAGGGGTTTGTCCAGTGGGATACTGTTTAGAGAGTCAGTGTATCCTCGATGGGCCGATTAGCCTGTTTCCTCACTGTAGGGATTTGATAATTTCTATGGAGTTCTCCTTGATTGGCAATTTTCGACAGGTCCCTATCTATATGTCTTGCCCTGATGTTTCTTGCCAAAATGCAACACCTCACATTTATCTAAAATAAACGCCATCTGCCGCTCCTCAGCTCAGCTAATCAACGTCCCATTATATTCTGAGACATTATTCTTCACTGTCGAGTATACCACCAAATTTGGAATTATCTACAAACTTACTGACCATACTTCATATACTCAATTACAAATGATTTGTATAAGTAACAAAATGCAGTGGACTCACTGTTGATCTTTGTGGCAAGCCACTAGTCACAGGTCTCTAAGTTCAATGAACAAATGTCCACTGTCACGCCCTATCTCCAATATTCAAGAAAAGATTGGATCTAAATGATGAGCTCTCCCTGGATTCCAGGCAGTCTAACCTTGCTAACCAGTCTACCATGTAGAACATTTTGGTTTCCATACTGAATTCCATAAAGACAACATCCACAGTCCTGCCTTCATCAATCATCTTCATCACTTCCTCACAAAATTCCACCGAGTCAGTGAGACGTGATCTCCAATGTACAAAGCCCTCTTCAGTCTGTGTCTTTCCAAGTGCATATCGATCCTATTCCTCGAAATCCACTCCAACAATTTAGTCACTATTGACGACAGGCTCACCGATCTATAGTTACCTGGTTTTTCCTTACTTTCTAAAATAATGACACTATGTTAGCAACCCTCCATCTTTCGACGCCTCACCTGTGGGAATCAATGATACAGATATATCAGCAAAATGCTGAGCAATTTCTTTCCTAGCTTTCCATAAACTTCTGGGATACAACTGATCAGGTCCCAGGGCTTTGCTCACCTTTATATGTTTGAAAATATCCAACATCTTCTTGTAATACAGATACTTTTCAAGCCATCACTATATATTTCTTCATTCTCTCGTTCTTGTAACCTCCTCTACATTAAATACTGAGGACAAATACTTGTTTCGTATCCCTCCCATCTCCTGTGGTTCCGCACATACGTAGCCTTACTGACCTTTAAGATGCCCTATTCTCTCCCTAGTTAATATTTTGCCATTAAAGGACGTGTAGAGTTGCTTCAATGCCTCGTTAACCCTATTTCTAAAGCCATCTCATGTCCACATTATTCTGGTCCAATTTCCACATTGACTATAAACTTATTGCCCTTATACTCCTCTCGGGATTCACTTAATCTCATCTCTGTTTACCTGACAGGTGCCTCCTTCCTTACCTTGACCAGAGCATCAATATATCTAGCCATCCAGCACTCCCTGCACCCACCAGCTTTGCCCATCTCACTAATAGGAACACGTTGGCTCTGGACTCTCTGAAACCACGTTTTGATGGCCTTGCATTTTCCAACCATCCCTTTGCCTGCGAATAGGGTATCCCAATCTGCCTTTCACAGGACTCGCGTAACACTTTCAAAATTGGTCTTATTCAAAGTTATAACTTTAATGTTTACATCAGGTCTTTCCTATTCCACAACTAGTTTAAAACTAATTTTTATGTGTAACAGACTTGAAAGTTAAATAAACATTTCCTGCCCCTCTGTAACAGGCTCGAGAGGCTGAATAGGCTCCTCCTGTCCCACTGTAATAGACTGGCGAGGCTGAATGACCTCCTCTTGTCCCTCTGAAATAGACTCAAGAGACTTCATGGCCTCCTCCTGTCCCTGTGTAACAGATCCGAGACATTAAATGAGACAGCAACCCGTGGATTACGAGCAGCCGTTAAACTGTATCTGATGGAGGTCCATCTCTTCTCAGTTACAGAAACACAAACAACACTATTTACTCCAGGTGCCCTCTCAGTAACACTTCATACAGCAGCAGCGACACATCTCTTTGTTTTGAATGATTCTTTCAGCAAAATGTGCCAATATTCCAGTTTTCCACCTTTTCAAGTAGCAACAGGCTAATATGGGCTGAATGGCCTTCTCTTATCCCTCTGTAAGAGGCCCATAGGGACAGAATTGCTTCGGCCTGTTCCTGAGCAGCAGTCTCAATGCTCTGTCTCAACGTTATGAAAGGATTTGATAACAGGGCATTAAAAGCAGGAGTAGCCTCACACTGGTCAATAAGTATCATACTTTGTGTTCAGGTGTCGAGAAATTTGCCCACCCGACTTTTTTTTATGCAGCCGATCTGTTATTTTATAACTGCCTCCTTTCATAAACAGAGTGGAACATATATAGGCCCCTGCAGTGTCCTGTTAATACTCTCATATACAAGTTAATAAAAAGATTTTAAAGATTTAAAGATTTATGATCCATCCCTCAGCAACCCTCATCCATTCCATCCAAAACCAGTAAATGAAAAGTGATGTTTTGAATTGGTTAACTGAGTCTATTTGTTCAGGAAGTGCGATTAATACCAATCTCCATGGATTCTAATTATCCCAGTGGAGGGTTTCCATCTTTTAATGATAAATGGGCTCCGTTCAATGTGTTATTCCATAACATGAGCGGGAGCATCACCGACAGCACTGACAGGGATCAGCAGATCCAGAGAAAGGGGGAGGAGAGATCAGAATCTGAGAACATTAGACTGGAATGTGCCAACAATGGATCAGAATCTGAGAACATTAAACTGGAATATTCAAACAATGGATCAGAATTTGAGAACATTAGACTGGAATATTCAAACAATGGATCAGAATTTGAGAACATTAGACTGGAATGTTCCAACAATATACAGGAACTTATCCGATTACGCTTGGTATCTTTCTGCATTTTATTATCATCGCGGATCTATTATGCTCTTCTCATTATTCAATATTTTTATTATCCCTTCCTGGCTATCGTTGGTGTTCCTGGTGAGTGTCACTGTCCAGATTCTTTTTCTCTATAAACCAGTTATGACTGTATTATTGTTATTTCATATAGTCTACACTTCTTGCCACTATTATTTTTCCTGTTGTATCTCTCAATCCAGATATTCACTCGACAGACTACTACTAACTACATCAATGAACGTGTTCAATTACTGTCTCGCTCTCTGCTCTGGCAGTGTTACTCATGGGTCTCTATGTTGATCTATTCAGTTTCAGGGGAGACAATGCATTGTATCATTGCCTTTGCTGTTAAGAGCATAGAAGTCACTCTCTACTGCTCTGGTTATAAACTCCACTTCCTTCCACTGTTTCCATCCCATCCCTGGCCAATATCTGCAGCTGAAGCAGACAAGTCACAACTGTGGGAAATCCATTTGACTATGAGCTGATTCTTGACACCATGCCCTGAACATTTCTAACTTGAAATACTCACCACTCCAAAATATATCTCACTGGTTTATTCCATCTGCAGTTTGAATCTTGAGCTATGAAGTACAGGCTTAATGAAGCCAATAATCTGCTGCTGATGCTCCTGGCTTCAAACCTGCCGAAACAAATCTGATTTGAACTCACACCAAACTCCCATCCATCTGTCATTCATGTGCACGCCGATGTACATTGCTGTTGTGTCTGGCAATGACTTTATTTTAACATTCTCAAACACTTTATCTCATCTGTCCATGAAACTTCCCTCGTTCTCTCTGTTGAGAACAAAAAGCCTGCCAGTTGTTCGTATTTAAAATTGTTTCCTCCATGTGCGTTCCTTCTCAAACAATGAGTTTCGCATTCAACCACTCCAATCGCGCGCACGCACACTCTATCTCAGTCTCTGATGAGCACACCTTCCCATTGTAGGCAGTAATCTGATGCGAGTATAGTTAGCATATGATAGTAAAGTTTGCAATACTCTCCATGCTGGGCAGATAGTGCAGTTTACTGAGCAACACGCTGGCATGGTCTGCACAGCTCTCCATGCTGGGCTGTCATCTTGTCCCAGTTTATGTTGTTAGTGATGTTCTGTGAAGCAGATTAAGAATTTGATGTAACAAACCATTTCAGCTAATCTGACCATGCCTTTATTCAATGTTCTCATTCTTGTAATTTTACTCACGAAGATCTCACTTCTCCAGTTAGTCCCACTGCCCTGATTATTTCCACATATTTCCATAACATATTTTCAGTTAATTAACTGTCTGTTTCTGTCTTTATCCTCCATCGCTAGACCACAACAACACGACGGTTGGAGGAAGAGCGCCTCATCTTCCGCCTAGGAACCCTCCAACCACGAGGGATGGACTCGGTTTTCACCAGTTTCCTCATTTCCCCTCCCCCCACCTTGTCTCAGTCAAATCTATCGAACTCAGCACCGTCTTCCTAACCTGCAGCCTGACCTGCTGCGCTTTTCCAGCAACACATTTTCAGCTCTGATCTCCAGAATCTGCAGACCTCACTTTCTCCTCCAGTGTTATAGATTCGAGGGGCTGATTGGCCTCCTCCTGTAAATATACATCAGGCTCCAGGGGCTGAACAGCCTTGCCCTATTCTGGTGTAGCAGGGCCAAAGGTCTGAATATCCTTCTGTTGTTCGTGTGTAACAGGCTGGAGAACGGAATGGATTCCTCCACTATCTGTGTAATTCTCTTCAGTTGTTGACTCCATCCTGTCATCTATGTTGAAATAAGATCTTCTTTCATTTTTGTAAACTCCAATGGCTATTGGATCAACCCGATCATCCTTTCATTATAAGCACCTTCATTGCAGGATCAGCTGAGGGAACCATCTATGAGCTGCTTCCAATATAACAATATCCTTTCTTCATTGAAGAAATTAAATCTGTACACACTACTCCAGATGTGATCTCACTAAGACCCTGTACAGCAGCAGCAACACTTTACCAGCCTGCTGTAAGGTTCCCACCCAGGTTAGAGCAGTCTCAGCTCTCTGGGAGAAATACAGAGCATTGTTGAATGATCATTGTCCTTCTCTACTCCACTAGCATAACGGGAGATCTGGAGAAAATGTCACAATGATGCATAAGAAGAACATAAATGATGTGGCGAGATGATCTCTACCATTAATCTCCCCAAAGCCCACGTCGCTCAGATTCTACAGAATCGTGTAATGTGGAGCGTAAAAACAGCAAGTAGAAGGAAACATTGATGGGAGTTATATATCAAAGTGAAAGCTGCAATACAAATGTTGGGCAGGTTATAAAACAGGGAAATAAGATATACACATTTGTTGCTCCTGCAGTAATAATGTACTGTTTACATTATATCTAAACTGTGTTAACCCAATTGAATGCTAATGCTGGGAAAATGGATTTCATGAGCATGTGTTAGATAGCTGGTATTAACCTTTTGTCGAGCACTGAGCTAGTGATCAGGTTATTTAGGAGTTGGTGTTGGATGATCAAAAAAGCTAATTGAAAACTTTGCTGTAAAGGGCCTTTTGGGAACAGTGACCACAATGCATTGGTTTTCTTTTATGCTGTTTGAGTACACGATAGTTTTTGTTTTATTTGAAGTAACTGTTATAAATCTGAATCATGCAAGCCCTGAAGGTGTGAGGAGAAAGTGGGGACTGCAGATGCTGGAGATCAGAGTCGAAGAGCGTGGTACTGGAAAAGCACAGTCAGGCAGCATACTAGGAGCAGGAGAATTGACGTTTTGGGCATACGTCCTTCATCAGGAATGAGGCTTATGGGTCGAGGGGGCTGAGAGATAAATGAGAAGGGGGTGTGGCAGGAGGGAGGTAGCTAGGAATGCGATAGGTAGATGAAGATGGGGTTGAAAGTGATAGGTGATGAAGGGAGACAGAACTCCTCATCTACTGCATCCATTGAACCCAATGTGGTCTTCTCTACATTGGCGAGACAGGTGGATCATTTCAGACAACATCGCTGGAACAGCCACATTGACCAACTCCACCGCCTTGTGGCTGAACACTTTAACTCTCCTTTGCACTCTGCCAAGGACGTGAGAGTCCTGGGCCTCCTCCATCGCCAAACCCTAACCACCCGAAGCATGGCTGAGGAAAGGCTCCTCTTCTGCCTTGGGAACCTCCAACAACAGGGGATTAATGTAGATTTCACCAGTTTTCCCATTTACCCTTACTCCACCTTATCCCAGTCCAATCTTCTAACTCATCACCCTCCCCCCTTTTGAACGTTCCTATGTGTTCATCTTCCTTCCCATCAATCTGGTCCACCCTCCTCTCCGACCTAACCCTTTCAGCCTCACCTTCAACTATCTATTAGATCAAAGGAAGCAGCTTAGAAAAATACCGTAGAAAGCCAGTGGATTCTGAGAAATGTGGGACCAAGCAATGGATGACCAAGAAAATCAAAAAGCGAAAAAGCATGCAAACAAAAGAAAAACATAAAGACTGCTAAAAAAAAGTACATCACTGTATGAAAGAAAAGTAAAAACACGGTCAAATGTGGAACAGTAGGTGTGCGGACAGGGTAATTTATTGAAGAGAACAGAGAAATCTCAGGGGAAAGAAACCGTTTCTTTGTGTCTATCTTCAAGGCAGAATATCCATAATTCTCCCAGAAATACCAAGTGACCATGGTACTTGTGTAAGTAAAGTCTAAGATCATTCTTATCAGCATTGAGGTCATCTTTTAAAAGGAAGCTGGGTTGAGTATTTATAAACCTAACAGATCATACTTCATACAAGAATTTCAGAGGAAGCAGCAATAGGCATTATGATTGCATCGCAGATTATCGCGTTATTTTCCAATACATTCCCAAAAGATATTTAGCCAATCTGGATAAGGCAAAGGTTATAAATATTATCCAACAGTTTAAGGAAGGATGAAAATGGAGAGTGGTGAACTACATACCAGTAACTTGTAATCCGCAGTCGGGTGTCTGTTGGGCTCGATTACAAAGAACGTGTTACTGGATATATAGAAGGTAATGACAAAACTGGGGAGTATGATAATGCAGCGATGAAACAAAAACCATAAGTGGCAAACATTTTTTGGAACGGTTTGAAGATGATTCTTGTGGACGTAGGCAACAAGGAGCTAATGTATAACGTATCGTTGGATATTCAGGAGGATCTTTTTTAAGAACTCTCCCACTAACTTCATAAGAAAAGTTAAAGTGAAAGGAATTGGGATGAACACAAGCAAATAGGAAACTAAAAATTAGGTTTACATTCATGTGTATGTAATTGGAATATAGAAGATGTCCTGCCCCAGCTGCACAGACTGTTGCTGAGACTAAACTGAGAGTATTGTGTACCGTTTGGAGTCCCAATCTAAGATAGAATATACTACAGATGAACTGCAAAAGGTATTCTCCAGATTAATCCCTAAAATGGCAAGATTGTCTGATGTGGAAACTCAGCCTGTGATCTCGAGTTTCAAAAGATGAGAGGTGACTTTAGTGAAACTTAGAAACATAGAGGGAAGAGAATAACAGAGGGAAATGGAGAAGTGCAAGCAGGCAAGATTAGGGTGAATCCCATGATATTCTACACGGACAAGTCGAACAGAATAATCAGCAAATAGTTAGTGTCAATTAGAAACCAAACGGGCAATCAGTGTGTCAACCCGGAGAACATTGATAGTTTGTTCACAGCTGTTTTACTTGGGAGAAGGAGGATGCAGAATTCGAGAAGTTCAACTAGAAAGCTCTTGAAGAGATTGATGTAAAATACGAGCGGATGTTTAAGGCTTTGTCTGATGTAAAATTGGACCAATCCGCAGGTCTGGATACTGTTGGAGCCAAGGGAGGAAAGACGCTTACTAGAAATTTTAATTAGAATCTGACAATAGGGAAGGTGCCAGAGGACTGGAGAACAGCTATTATGATTGCACTTCACAGTAAGGGTGGTAGAGATAGACCAGGAAACTATAGGCGAGCGAGTATTAAATCACTATTCGGGAAACTACTGGAGAAAATAGGGAAGGAGAAAATTGAACTCCAATCAGAGTGGCAAGGTTTGATCAGGGATAATCATCATGACTTTATCAGAGGGAAGTCACATCTAATGGATTTGATTCAATTAGTTTGAGGAGATCACTTATTTAGTTTTGATGCAATGCCTTTGACAAAGTTCCACATGGGAAACTGAAAAAAATAAAGTAAAATCTCACAGTATCGAGGATAACTTAACGAAGATTGTCTTAGAATCAGGAGGCAGAGGGTGGTGGGAGAAGGCTGTTTGTGTGACTGGAGACCAGTGTCCCTTGGTATACCACAGTGCTGTGTCCCTTATTGTTTGTAGCATTCATAAATGGTATAGATGTGAATCTGGAGGGGGGTGGAGGGGTGGGAGTTGTGATAAGTAAGTTTCTGTTTGACACAAAGATTGACCAGTGGTTAGCAGTGAGGAGGAAGGTCTGATTTTACAGGAAGATACAAGTGGAATGATCAGATGGGCAGATCAATGGCAGATGGACTGTGATCCTGATAAATATGAGGTGATGTACTTTGGAAGGAGGAACCAGACATGGGGTATACACAATGATTGGCAGCACACCAGGAAGCTCAGAGGGTGTTTCTCCACACATCCCTGAATGTGACTGAATAGGGTAATGGACTAGTTAAGAATTGAACCTTGGGTGTAGCGTTTATTAATCAGGGAGTAGATTATAAGTACTATACAGGGCTTGGTTTAGTCCATGATGGAGTACTGTATGTCATTCTGGGAGCCACATTACAGGAAGAATGTGATTGTACTGGAGGGGTTGCAGAGGAGATTCACCAGGATGTTCCCTGGGATGGAGCATATCAGCTATGGAGAGAGGCTGGATAAACTTGGGTTGTTTATTTTGGACAGAGAGGCTGAGGGGGGTGTGATTGAGAAGGATAAGGTAACGAGGGGCATCGACAGGGTGGATAGACAGCAACTGTTCCTTTTAGTCAGAGTCAAGAACAAGTGAACGCATCTTTAAAGTGAAGGACTTGAGGTTCAGCAAGGATTTAATGATTACTTTTTCTTCACCCAGAGGGTGTTGGGGTCTGGAATGTACTTTCTGAGAGGGGAGTTATCAAGGATAACTCAACTGTTAAAAGTACTTGGACGAGCACTTGGAAGTGTCATAACATTCCAGGCTATGAGCCGTTTGTCGGAAAGTGGGACTAATATAGATCGTGCTGTATTTCTGTTGGCACAGAGACTATTCTCCTGTGAGTGTATGATGTGGAGCTGAGCAGCTTAAGACAGGAATTGATGGGTTTCTGAAGATAATGTTCACAAAGGTTATAAGAGTGAACTGTTATAGCTTGTCAAATTATGTCAATGTGAGAAGTATGAAAAAACAGTGCAGGTTTTTTCCAGTTTGAAACCAGAGAATGGAGAATTGGAAACAGGGAAATGGCAAAACTATGAATCCACTACTTCAGTTCTGTCTTCACAGAACTTTCTGACAATACCAGGAAAACCAAGTCTGGTGTGGAAAACGAAATAGTACATGGAACACAGAACATAGTAAGTAATTGGTTTGGGAGAAATTATTGTGGCTGAAAGTAATGGTCATAGACAACACTAACATAGATTTGTAAAATGGGAATTATGTTTGAGAAACTGACTGGGAGACAAATGAAAGAGAAGCAATGGATGCAAAACACATGGATTTTCAGAAAAATTTTGGTAAAGCTCCAGGCCTAGT
>NC_057714.1:114320132-114331121 GCF_004010195.1 Chiloscyllium plagiosum | reverse complement strand
AGATCATAGGACACAGAATTTATAGCAAAAGTCTTGTCCCAGAATGCCCCATAAGAGGAAGCATCCGCTCCATGTCTATTTTATCCACACCTTTTATCATCTTGAATACCTCAATTTGATCTCCCCTCATTCTTCTACATTCCAGAGAGTATAGGCCTAAACTGTTCAATCTATCTTCATACGACAATCCCCTCATCTCTGGGAGCAATCTAGTGAACCTCCTCTGTATTGCCTCTAATTCTCTTACACCTTTCCTCAAAAAAGGGGACCAACACTCCAGGTGCAGTCTCACCATTGCCTTGTATAGTTGCAACAATACATCCTTACCTCGATATTCTATTCCTTTAGCAGATACTAAAGGGGGTTTGACAAAGTAGACATGGAGATGGTGTTTCCCCATGTGGAACAATCTAGAACGAGAGGCCATAGTTTTAGGGTAAGGGGTAGCAGATTTATCCCCCTCCCTGGCGACTTTTTTTGGAGAAAACGTTTCATTTTCAGACAAATCTTTATATTGCTTTTTTTTAATAGTATTTTTAATGCTGATTATAGAAATAACTTTTGTTTTTATCTATTTCCAATATTTTACTTGAAATTTTATTTTGAAGATTCCATTTTCGGCAAAAACGAGATAACTCGTCTTCCCATTTTTAAATTTTTTTATTTATTGCTTTTTTTTCCAACTTTATCATCAAAAGTAGAGGGGAATTACACATTTATTTTACTCTTTTTTTTTAGCATGTCTTCTCAAAAATCTTTTTTTATATTTTTTTTTCAATTTTCATAACCAAAAGTAAATGTAAATATTTTACCTGTACTTATTTTATCTTTTATTTTACCTCATCTTCCCATACATCTTACTTTCTCTGGTATTTTATGAATGATTATTTGGTATGGTATTTTTCAAAGCATGGTACTACACATTCTTCATTCTTCATTCCTGAAGAAGGGCTCATGCCCGAAACGTCGATTCTCCTGCTCCTTGGATGCTGCCTGACCTGCTGCGCTTTTCCAGCAACACATTTTCAGCCATGGTACTACACATAAAGGTACATTACAGAGTTTACACATATATCGTGACTCCTTCCTGACTGGTTTCCCTCTATGGTCACGTTTCAGACAATACATAGCTACCAGATGTATGAGTCACCGAGTATACTCGTTTCTAGCTGAGAAGGGCCCAGAAATGCTGAGAATTGATGTATAAACTCGTCTGTGGCTGTTTTTGAAATTATACGTTTTTGGACGAGTTTACCCGTCGCACTCTGAAAAAGACAAATTGGGTGAAGGCAAGTTCCTGAAGAAGGGCTCCTGAAGAAACGTCGATTCTCCTGCTCCTTGGATGCTGCCTGACCTGCTGCGCTTTTCCAGCAACACATTTTCATCAGTGAAGACAAGTTAACTCGTCTTTGCCGGGTAAGGGGTTAAAACAGAGATGAGGAGGAATTAGTTTTCCCAAAGGGGCTCTGGTTATGTGGAACTCACTCCCCCAGAGCTCGGTGGATGCTGGGACACTGAGTAAATCGAAGGAGAGGCTTTTTAATGAGGAATAGGTTGAATGGGTGTGGAGAGTGGGCAGGACAGTGGAGTTGAGGCTGAGATGAGCTCAGCCATGATGGTATTAAGTGAAAGAGCAGGCTAGAGGGGCTGAATGGCCTCCTCCCTGCTCCTAGTTCCGACGAAAAGACAATAGACAATAGGTGCAGGAGCAGGCCATTCTGCCCTTCGAGCCTGCACCACCATTCAATATGATCGTGGCTGATCATCCTCAATCAGTATCCTGTTCCTGCCTTATCCCCATAACCCTTGATTCCACTCTCCTTGAGAGCTCTATCCAACTCATGGGGAGATGCAGTTAAATGAAGGAACTTTGGAACATGGCACAGGGTGGCTGAAAACTGGGCGTGAGGATGCCAACCGTGGCCAGGCTTCTTCAGGAAGTGGCGATCAATCTTCCAGAAGCTGTGGCATGCAATCCTGGAACAAAAACATAGCGTTGCGAAAAAGAGTGTGTGCTGTCGCCAACCGTTTTCAACAACTCTCTTCACCAGCCACAAAAATATTGGAAACCGGTGAAAAGGGCCGTCCCCTCTGACAGTCGAGTACAACGGTGCGGGATGGTGGGGTGTCACGTGTTGGCCGATTGGCAGGGAGTGAGATCATGTGGCTAAACCTCGAGGAATGGATTCGGCCACAGTTGGCAACTCTTGGTGAGGGTGGGGCTGTTCGGAAACCAGAATCACGAGCAGGATGGTTTTGGGGAAAGCAAAGGTTAAAAATGTGTTGCTGGAAAAGCGCAGCAGGTCAGGCAGCATCAAAGGAGCAGGGGAATCGACGTTTCGGGCATAAGTCCTTCTTCAGGAATCTCCTGCTCCTTGGATGCTGCCTGACCTGCTGCGCTTTTCCAGCAACACATTTTTAAGCTCTGATCTCCAGCATCTGCAGTCCTCACTTTCTCCTAAAGCAAGGGTTAACAATGATTATAGACACTTCTCAGGATGGAGCCCAGGCATGGTGTGATGCTTAAACATCAAGAAAAGCATGTTCAGGTGCTGGAGGACATCCAGGCAGTGTAGGCCATGGGTGGCATAATGACTCAGTGGTTAGCACCAGGGACCTAGATTTAATTCCACCCTCAGGCGACTGCCTGTGTGGAGCTTGCACATTCTCCCCATGTCTGTATGGGTTTCCTCCCACAGTCCAAAGATGTGCAGGTCAGGGTGAATTGGCTGTGCTAAATTACCCATAGTCTCCAGGGATGTGCAGGCTAGGAGGGTTAGCCATGGGAACTGCAGGGTTACGGGGATAGGATAGGGAGCTAGGCCTGGGTGGGATGCTCTTCGGAGAGTCAGTGTGGACTCAATGGGCCGAATGGTCTCTGCCCACACTGTAAGGACTCTAGGTCGGTGGGTGAGTGAGTGTGATGTGGGCCTGAAGCTAACGCAATTCCTTGGACAGGGGCAAGTGGGATACTGGACATCAGTGAAGCCAGAAGGAACTGAGGTAGCTGCAGCCCTTGGAGGTCAGTGAGTGTGAGAGCATTGGGGCTGAGAGGGATTGGGGCAGGAGACAGAGCTGGGGTTTGGGGTGACCTCCAGTCCCTGTGGGGAGGGGAGGGAGGGGTGATTTGTGTTGGAATGATTGAGGTGAGGGGGACCTGTCTGAGATGTCCATTTCCGTGGCCCAAGGAAGAAATGACTGAAGATGACTTTTTGTGATGGTACAGGGGCTCAGATAAGGCAAAAGATGAAACATGGGGCCTTGGGTCTCCAACATCTGCTACCCCGTTGCTGGCAAATGGGGTAACACCTTCAATGTTTTAATATTATAGAGTCACAGAGATGTGCAGCATGGAAACAGACCCTTTGTTCCAACCCGTCCATGCCAACTCAATCTAGTCCCACCTGCCACGCCCAGCCCATATCCCTCCAAACCCTTCCTATTCATATACCCATCCAAATGCCTCTTAAATGTTGCAATTGTACCAGCCTCCACCACATCCTCTGGCAGCTCATTCCATACACGCACCACCCTCTGCGTGAAAAAGTTGCCTGTTGGACTGAAGGGTCTGTTTCTGTGTTGTACCTCTCGATGACTCTATGATTATGTTTCCAGGCTGCACTTAATAAAATGAGAATCTGAGTGTGTGCCAGTGGCACAAGATGGTCCTGAGACAGGGGATGGCACTGAGTGTTTCATTAACTGAGATATTAACAAAGCAATGTCTCATATATCTACTCAACCTCTGAGTGCCAAAAGCTCCATGCACCTTTTAATTATGTTCATATTTCATTGTATGACTGCCAGGAACAATTTCTGACAATTTCAAGTGAATAGGGAAACCTTATTCCCGTTGATTGAATTGTGCATAAACAGGAACAGTGGACTGAGGGTGAGAGGGAGAAGATTTTCAACGGTTTAAACAGGATTCAAGGGGAATGTTAGCCCCCTCCTGTTCCTTGGATGCTGCCTGACCTGCTGCGCTTTTCCAGCAACACATTTTCAGCTCAAGGGGAATGTTTACTGGCACAGGGCCGGGGTAGAGGTGGTGAGGATTTGGGCCTCTCTCCCTGACAGAGGCTGAAACCCCAATTATCATTTTGTTTTTTTTTTGAAAAGGGGTCCGCATTTACAACTGAAATGCAGTGACCTGCAAGACGTCAGTGCAAAAGCTGCAGAATAGAATCAGATGGGACTACTCCGGGTTTGATTCCACCCTTGGGCGACTGTCTGTGCGGAGTCTGCATGTTCTCCCCTGTGTCACCGGGGTGACTCCAGCGCTGGGGCAGTTTGGCTTATGAGGAGAGACTGAGTAGCCTGGAATTATGCTCATTAGAATTTCGAAGAAATGAGAAAGGGAATCTGATAGAAATATAGAAAATTATGAAGGGAACGGAGGATAAGGTATAAGGGAGGTTGTTTCCACTGGTGGGTGAAACTAGAACCGGGGGGCGGGGGGGGGTCACAATGTCAGAATAAGGGGGACTAGCTGGAAGAACACAGCAAGCCAGGCAGCATCAGCAGGTGGAGAAGTCGATGTTTCAGGTGTAAACCTTCTTCAGGTTTCGGACTGAGCTGAGAAGGAACTTCTTCACCCAGAGTGTTGTGAGTCAGTGGAATTCCCTGCCTATTGAAGCAGTTGAGGCTACCCTCGTTGCATGTTTTAAGGCAAGGATAGATATTTGAACAGTGAAGGGATTAAGGGGATATGGTGAGCGGGTGGGTAAGTGGAGCTGAGGCCATGATAAGGTCAGCCGCGATCTTATTGAATGGCGGAGGTAGCTCGATGGGCCGGATGGCCTCCTCCTGCTCCTGTTTCCTATGTTCCTTACGCATCAGCGTGGGTTTCCTTCCGCAGTCCAAAGATGTGACGGTAAAGGTGGATTGGCTGTGCAAAATTGACCCACAGTGTCCAGGGATGTGCAGGCTACGTGGATTAGCCACTGGAAATAGCAGGACAGGGCAGGGGGGTTGATCTGGGTGGAGGGTTGGTGAGAATTCATAGGCCGAATGGCCTGCTTCCACCAGAGGGACTCTATGATTCTACTGCTTGTTGGTTAGTAGAGACATTGTAGACCGAATGGCCTCCTTCCGCTCTATAAATTTCGATGATTCAGATCCTGATTAACATTTACATGACAGGTTGTGATTCATCAGATGACATTATCTCAACGTGCTCTTGATGTTGGGCAACATGTACACAGTAATCTCGACTGCGCTAAGGTTTCCACTCCAAACCATCAGACCAGACAAAGAAGGAGCAGGAATAGTCCATCTCGCCCCTAGTGTCTTCTCTGCCTTTCACAGCTGATCCAACATTCCTCACGTTCACTTTCCGGCTCTTTCCCTGGAACCCTTCATTTCCCGACTGATCAGGTGTCCTTAATTGCAGCCTTAAATACAGAAGCACCTCGATTACCTGAACGACACGGGCCGGGTGTATTTTGTTCAGATAACTGAATGTTCGGATAATCGAAGGTACGGACAACACGGTTTAGCCAAGCATCGGGACTTTGCGAACTTGTTCGGATAATCCGAAATTTGGATAATCGAATGCCGGATAATCGAGGTTCCTCTGTATACACAATATCAGACTCATGATGTGATGGAAGGTGGGCCGAAATGGCTCATGTTCTCAGACAGGACCCTATGCTTTGTTACAAACAAGGAATTTGCCCAAGGAGGGCCACTCTCAGGGAGAGTCATCCAGACTGGAAACATCAGCCTGCCTGTCTCCACGGGTGCTGCCTGACCCACTGTGATCACCAGCATTCGTTGTTTTCAGTCAAGGAATTTGTCCATGCTTTGATTTAATATATTATTGTCACATGTACCTAGGTACAGTGAAAGGTTTTGTTTTGTGTGCAATACAGTCAGATCATACCGTACAAAGATCACAGAGTGATTGAACAGTACAATGTTACAGCTGCAGAGAAGGCACACAAACAGTGAGATCAACATTCGGATTAAAATTGGAGAGGTCCATTCAGAAATCTACTAACAGCGGGGAACAAGCTGTTCTTCAATCTGTTGGTTTGTGTGTTTAAGCTTCTGCAACTTCTGCCCAATGGAAGAGGTTAGAGGTGATTGTAACCGGGGTGGGAGGGGGTCTTTGGTGATGTTGGCTGCCTTCCCAAGGCAGTGGGACGTGTAGATGGAGCCAATGGATGGGAGGTTGGTTTATGTGAAATGTTTCACATTTCATGGGCAAAGAGTTATGGAGATGAACCTTGCCGCCCCTTGGCAACACACTGACCAATCAGAGTTTATTTGACTGCTCTGAGTCGAAGCAGCTAATTTGGATTGGCAGTTAACATTTCCTGCTGCACCTTCAGCACCCTCTCCTCATGCTGTATAAATTATCCTCTTTTAAGTTGGGTTTCATTATCAGCACCAAAAGGGCAACTAGGGACGGGCAATAAATTCTGGCCCAGCCTACGATGGCCACATTCCATGAATGAATAAAAAAAAAAGAGGAGTGCAAGCTTAAAGACGTTGCCCCTCCTTTTCAGATCATTTAAGGATCTGATGATGAGCTGTACAGGACATTGAGAAAAATGAGGACTGCAGATGCTGGAGATTAGAGTGGTGCTGGAAAAGCACAGCAGCATCCGAAGAGCAGGAAAAATCAATGTTTCGGGCAAAAGCCCTTCATCAGGAATGAGGCAGGGAATTTCCGGGGTGGAGAGATATTGGTTAGGCCACTGTTAGAATATTGCGTGCAATTCTGGTCTCCTTCCTATCGGAAAAATGATGTTAAACTTGAGAGGGTGCAGAAAAGATTTACAAGGATGTTGCCAGGGTTGGAGGATTTGAGCAATAGGGAGAGGCTGAACAGGCTGGGGCTGTTTTCCCTGGAGCGTCGGAGGCTGAGGGGTGGCCTTATAGAGGTTTTCAAAATCATGAGGGACATGGATAGGGTAAATAGACAAAGTCATTCCCATGGGGTGGGGGAGTCCAGAACTAGAGGGCATAGGTTTATGGTGAGAGGGGAAAGATATAAAAGAGACCTAAGGGGCAACCTTTTCACACAGAGGGTGGTATGGGTATGAAATGAGTTGCCAGAGGATGTGATGGAGGCTGGTACAATTACGACATTTAAAAAGCATCCGGATAAGTATACGAATAGGAAGGGTTTGGAGGGATATGGGTCAAGTGCTGGCAAATGGGACTAGATTACGTTAGGATATCTTGATGGCATGGACGAGTTGGACTGAAGGTCTGTTTCCGTGCTGTACATCCCTATGACTCTATGATTAAAGTTGACTCGTGTCAGATACTTGGAGCGGAGGTGAACAGTCTGATCCAACCACTGAGTGTGTCCAAGGTGTAAGATATCAAAAATGATAGAACTGAGAGAAAGGACTTAGAGTTCTCCTGGTGTAGTGGTAGTGTCCCTACCTCGAGCTTGGGAAAGGACACAGTGGTGTCACCTGCATTTTGATGAAGGGGGTCAACATACAAATCGCAGTGAGGTGGGGATTGCTGAAGGTAGGGGAGGGGGTGGTGACCCCAAAAGCAGCATAAATCAAAACCCTTCTTTGCTGATATCTCTTTCCCACTTGCCATCAGGATGACACATCCCCGCCTCCCGTCTGCCCCTCGGAAACGTAAACAGTACCTTTCACTCCTCCTTCGGAGGTGACCACCCAGAATGGCAGTTGGCCAACAACCTGGGCCAGACGGCATATACCCAAAGAGAAAGTGAGGGCCGCAGGTGCTGGAGATCAGAGTCAAAGAGTATGACGTTGGAAAATCATGGCAGGTCAGGCAGCATCCGTGGAGCAGGAGAATCGACGTTTCAAGCAGATGCCCTTTTTCAGGATGGATATATCCAAGATTACTATCGGAAATGAGGAAAGAGATTGCTACACCTTTGGCGATGACCTTTGCATCCTCACTATCCACTGGAATAGTGCCAGATGATTGGGGGGTGTCAAATGTCATTCCCTAATTCAAGAAAGCGAGTAGGGATACTCATGGGAATTACAGGCCAGTCAGTCTTACGTGGGGGGTGGTCAAAACGAGCCAGTACCCCACCCTCCTCACCTCCATCCAGGGCTCCAAACAGTCCTTCCAGGTGAGACAGAGGTTCACCTGCCTCTCTTCCAACCTAGTTTACTGCCTCAGATACTCTCGATGTGGTCTTCTCTACATCAGGCAGACCAAATGTAAACTTAGGGAATAGTTCACTGAGCATCGCAGCCGGGCCCTCAGAGGCCGACCAGACCTCCCAGTCACCGCCCATTTTAATTTCCCTTCCCACTCCCTTCCCACTCCCTTTCCCATTCCCTTTCCTCCATTGCCACAATGAACCAAACCGCAAATCGGAGGAACAACACCTCATCTTCCACCTGTACACCCGAAACACTGACTTCTCCACCTCCTGATGCTGCCTGGCTTGCTGTGTTCTTCCAGCCTTCTGCCTGTCGAGACCAGGTAAGGATGGCAGTTTCCTTCCCTAAAGGACATGAGTGAACCAGATGGGTTTTCACACCAATCGCCGATAGTTGTCATGGTTACCCTCTCTGTGCCTAGCTTTCAATTTAATTGTATTTACATCCCACCAAGTACCTTGTCCCCAGAGCATTCACTGGATGTAGTTGGTCACTCAGCCCGAGACAGATTGGGGAAATAGAGGATTGACATGACGGGGCAGAGCTATGACTGAAAGCCTATCCCAGGGTAAGTATAAAGTGAAGGTTGTGTGGAGGGGGTGTCAGTCTCGGAGAGTTAGCAGGGAGAGGGATAGAGAGTAGAGACAGTAACAGGGATTGAAGATAATGACCGCAGCCTTCCCAGAATGTGATCAAAGGCCACTTCTGTTCTTCCCCTACCGGCCACTGAATAAACAGTCAATCCCAAACTTTGGAAAAACATTTTCGCGAGGAAGGAGTGAGTGAGATGAAGGTGGGATGGAGCAGGGTGTTGTCAGTTCACATGTATCTTCTGACGATGGGGAGATAAGGCAGGGTTAAGGATACATGCTCACATACACTGGAGGGAAGAGGGCAGAAGCTGATCAAAAGGCTAAGATTGGCTAAGATTAGAGTAGAACGGGTCAGGGGCTGGGAACCCTGCAGTGAGTAACTCCCCTCCGAGCTCCCCAAAGCCTGTCCACCATCTCCAAGGCACCAGTCAGGAGGGTGATGGAGTACTCCCCCCTTGCCTGGATGGGGGCAGCCCCAACAACACTCACTGGATCTTGGAGTCATCCAGCTCAGAAACAGACCCTTCGGCCCAACTTGTTCATGCTAGCCAGGTTTCCTAAACTGAGTGAGTCCCATTTGCCAGCACCCGGCCCATGTCCCTCCAAACCCTTCCTATTCCAATACCCATCCAAATGCCTCTTAATGTTGCAGTTGTACCAGCCTCCACATGCTAGCCAGGTTTCCTAAACTGAGTGAGTCCCATTTGCCTGCACGTTGCCCAAAAACCTCTAAACCTTTCCTATCCATGTACTTGTCCAAATATCTTTTAAACTTTATAATTGCATCAGCCTCTAACATCTCCTCTGACAGCTCACTCCATACACGTGCCACCCTCTGCGTGAAAACATTGCCCTCAGGTCTCTTTTAGACCTTTCCCCCTCACCTTAAACCTATGCCCTATAGTTTTGGCTCCAGTACTTTGGGGAAAAGACTTTGGCTATTCATATTATGTGTGTCCCTCATGATTTTATGAACCTCTACAAGGTCACCCCCTCAGCCTCCTACACTCCAGGGAAAAATGTCCCAACCAATCCAGCCTCACCTTCTAACTGAAACCCTCCAGTCTCAATAACATCCAGGAATGGGAGGCCTGAGTTCTAAAGAAAGGCAGGAAAGGCCCTGTAGCGTCGGAGGCTGAAGGGTGACCTTATAGAGGTTTACAAATTATGAGGGGCATGGATAGGGTAAATGGGAGGTGAATTTTCCCTGGGGTGGGGGATTTCAAGACCAGGGGCGCATATTCCTAAGGTGAGAGGGAAGAGATTTCAAAAGGACATGAGGGGCAATTGCTTTACAGAGAGGGTGGTCTGCGTGTAGAGTGAACTTCCTGAGGGAGTGATGGATTTGGGAATTTACATTTAAAAGACATTTGAATGCATATATCAATGGGGAAGGTTTGGAGGGATATGGGTCATGCACTGGCAGGTGGGACTAGTTTAGTTTAGGATTACAGTCAGCATGGGCTGGTTGGGCTGAAGGGTCTGTTTCTGTGCTGTACGACTCCATATCTCTATCCCATCCTTGGAAGTCCTTTTGGCACCCTTTCGAGTTTAATAAATCCTTCCTAAAGTAGGGTGACCAGGACTATTATGCAGTTTTCCAAATGTAGCCTTACCAATATTTTGTACAGCCATAACATGATGGCCCAATTCCTGTACTCAATACTCTGACCAATGAAAGCAAGTGTGTCAAATGCCTTCTTCACCATCCTGTCTATCTGCTCCACTTTCAAGGAACTGTGTCTCTGCACCCACTAGATCTCTTTGCCAACACTTCCCAGGGCCTTACAATTAATTGTCTAAGTCCTGGTTTGCGGTACCATCTCACTTTGCTTACCGTTCGGTCACTGAGGTTTGACGTTGTACCCACAATCTGTGCCAGGCAGTCCGGTCTCAGGAGCAAGGAGGCGCTCGAGTTAAAATTGAATGGAAATGCCCACTTGCTGATGTTCAGGGTTTGATTCTGGTCGGTGAAGTGGCATTTACCCCCCCACACCCCCTGTCTCACCACCCCCTGTCCTGTCCCTGTAAAACTGTCATGTAGCACACTGGCTGTCATCTATTCTCACGCCTTCCCCTCAGCTGAAAGGACAAAGGCAGGTTTTATGAATCATTGCTGTAGCCCTTGGTTACTGGACCAAATAGGAATGACAAATGCCAAGCTGGGGATTTATGAATGAAACCCCAGAGGTACCTTATACATCTCTCTGTCTCTCTCTCTCTTTCTCTGTCTCTCTCTCTCTCTCTGTCTCCCTCTCTGTCTCTCTCTCTCTGTCTCT
>NC_057714.1:114306215-114320078 GCF_004010195.1 Chiloscyllium plagiosum | reverse complement strand
TGTGTGTGTGTGTGTCTCTCTCTCTGTGTCTCTCTGCGTCTCTCTGTCTCCTCCTGTCCATCAATGCTCACACTCTGCAGCTGTGACACACAGCTGCCTGATTTCAATGTGATCTCCAAGACCCAGGAACAGGATGGAGATTATTGAAATGAGATGGCTCACCAGGGTAGGCGATCATCAGTTGGAGCCATTGACTAACATCAGCCTAAAATAACACCTCGTTATTCCCTTCCTGAAATCATTCGCAGTGCTTTCTTCCAGAGATGTGACATGCTCTCCAGCCCCTTAACTTTTCCATCTCTCTCTCTCCCTCCCACCCCCCCTCTCTCTCTCTCTCTCCCCAACTCTCCCTCTCTCTCTCTCTCTCTGCCTAATAATTCGTGTTTCGCTGGTCTGTCTCAATCCTCCCCCCTATTTTTCTCTGCCGTTGTTATTTTCAATGTTTGTGCAGTGCTGCAGCAGCTGTCAGAGAAGGGAACGCAGAGAGAGCAGAAACCTACAGCAGGGAGAGAGGAGCCGTCCAGAATGTAATGTGATTTCTTGATTTTCGCTTCCCCTCTGCCACCGACCTGCGGTGCTCCGACACCATGGACTGCTTGCTGTTTGCCATCCTTCTGTTGCCTCTGGTAAGCAAAACCCGTGGAGAGGTCTATTCAACACCTGTCCCCCCCCTCCCCTTACACCCCCTACCCCTACAGCCCACCCTCCCTCCCCCTTTAACCCCTTCTCCCTAAGTGCTGTGTATACTGTGAAAGTGCTGGGTACAACGAGCAGTGCAGATTGGACTCAGTTCAGCGCCTAAAATGCAGCAAAGAATTTTTCTAAATCGTAGCCGCTGCTGAGAGGTTTGCCGAGAGTACAGCAACGTTCCTGAGTGATCTGTCATTTTGTTATCTGCTTCTGAAATCGACACGGAGAAACGAGCACTGATATTTTTGATGCAGTGCAGACTGTAATTAAGAACAGGGAGCACTGCGTTGGGAGAGATGGGGAGTCTTTAAGGAAACACAGAACCCCCACAGTGTGGAAGCAGGCCTTTTGTCCCATAGTGTCCACACTGACCGAATCCCACCCAGACCCACCCCATCCCTGTAACCCTACCTTTCCCAAGGCCAATCCGCTCTAACCTCATAGAGTCATAGAGATGTACAGCATGGAAACAGACCCTTCGGTCCAACCTGTCCACACCGACCAGATATCCCACCCCAATCTAGTCCCACCGGCCAGCACCCGGCCCATATCCCTGCACAGCTTTGGTCTGTGGGAGGAAAGTGGAGCACCCAGAGGAAACCCACACAGTCACGAGAGAATCTACAGGGACTTATAAACTGAACGGAAAGGTCCTGGGTGGTGTGGCCGAACAAAGACACTGAGGAGTGCAGGTTCATAGCTCCTTGAAAGTGCAGTCGCAGGTAGGTAGGATAGTGAAGGCGGCGTTTGGTATGCTTTCCTTTATTGGTCAGAGTATTGAGTACAAGAGTTGGGAGGTCATGTTGCAGCTGTACAGGACATTGGTTAGGCCACTGTTGGAATATTGCGTGCAATTCTGGTCTCCTTCCTATCGGAAAGATGTTGTGAAACTTGAAAGGGTTCAGAAAAGATTGACAAGGATGTTGCCAGGGATTGAAGGTTTGAGGTATAGGGAGAGGTTGATTAGCCTGGAGCTGTTTTCCCTGGAGCATCAGAGGCTGAGGGGTGACATTATAGAGGTTTATAAAATCATGAGGGACATGGATGGGATAAGTAGACAAGGTCTTTTCCCTGGGGTGGGGGAGTCCAGAACTAGAGGGCATAGGTTTAGGGTAAGAGGGGAAAGATTTAAGAGGCAATTTTTTCACGCAGAGGGTGGTACGTATATGGAATGAGCTGCCAGAGGATGTGGTGGAGGCTGGTACAATTGCAACATTTAAAAGGCATCTGGATGGGTATATGAATAGGAAGGGTTTGGAGGGATATGGGCCGGGTGGGACTAGATTGGGGTGGGATATCTGGTCGGTATGGGCAGGTTGGACTGAAGGGTCTGTTTCTGTGCTGTACATCTCTATGACTCTATGTGCAAATGCCACACAGTTACCCAAGGCTGGAATTGAACCCAAATTCCTAGGTGGGTGGGGGTATGAGGCATCAGTGCTAACCCCTGAGCCACCGTGCCACCCAGAATAGCTCCCTGCTGTCCACCTTGCCAGTCCACCAGGTCAGCCCCGGTTCAACGATGGGTCAATCTGATCTGGTGCCCCTGCAGACCGACTGGGCAAGTGCTGCCTGGGAGAGAGGTGCCAACCTCCACCTGAGTTGGCATCGTGTTGTTTCAACTGGAGAGAGGGAGAGAGAGAGAGAACAAGGAAGAGGGGATGGAGAAAGAGAGGAAATAGTTGATGGCGAACGTGGGGATGAAGGGGAGAGGAAGAGAAGATGGTGGAACGGATAGAGGTGTAGAGGGAGGGAAGGAGAGAAGGGAAAGGTCGGATACATCAGGAAGAACATGGACATGGAGATGGTTATACAAACAAGAGGAGACCATTCGGCCCTTTGGGCCTGCTTCACCATTCAATAAGATGGCGGCTGACCTGATTCTAACCTCAACTCCACATTCCAGCATATTCCCGAAAATACAGCAGCAGAGATGGACAGCATGGAGAGAGACACTTCTGCCCAGCTCATCCATGCCGACCAGATATCTTAACCTAATCTAGTCCCATTTGCCAGCAATCCCTCTAAACCCTTCCTATCCATATACCCATCCAGATGGAAGGATGTTGTGAAACTTGAAAGGGTTCAGAAAAGATTTACAAGGATGTTGCCAGGGTGAGAGGATTTGAGCTACAGGGAGAGGCTGAATAGGCTGGGGCTGTTTTCCCTGAAGCGTCGGAGGCTGAGGGGTGACTTTATAGAGGTTTATAAAATTATGAGAGGCATGGATAGGATAAATAGACAAAGTCTTTTCCCTGGGGTGGGATATGGGCCAAGTGCTGGCAAATGGGACTAGATTAGGTTAGGATATCTGGGTCAGCATGGATGGGTTGGACCGAAGGGTCTGTTTCCGTGCTGTACATCTCTATGACTCCAAATGTCGTAATTGTACCAGCCTCCTCTGGTACATACCCGTACCATTGAGAATCGCTCTAAGTCTGCCTTAAAAATATTTAAGGATTCTGCATTCACTGCCTTTGGAGGGGGGAGTTTGCAAACCACAGCCCTGTGAGAGAAAATCCTTTTTCCTCTGCTTCCCCGCACCTCTGCTGTGTCTGTGCTGTGGTAGACCCACAGATCTGACCGCACTGTGTGCCTGGACAAAGCTACTGTCGGTTAGAAAGTTCTCACTGATGCAAAGCAATCACAACAGGACCACGGGGGGGGGGGGGGGGGGGGGCACGATCACACTGATGGATGTGGCATGTTGTGACAAAAAGAGAAAATATTGGAAATAAACTGCTGCTTCTGAACGGGGAGAGACTAGCTAGCGTTTCAGGTCAAGAAGACGTATCATTTCCCTGTCCTTTTTCCTGTCACGCACTCACTGAGCTTCCCAGCTGTCCAATTGATTCATCTCGGATTCTCAACCTTTCCAGATTTCTAGTTCCTCGGAACGAAGGAGCAGGATTGGGCCATTTGGCCCGTCGAACCTGCTCTGCCATTCATTAAGATTGTGGCTGATCTATCCATTGTCTCAGGTGCTCCTACTCGCATTATCCCCATGACCCTTAATCCCCGACCACGCACATAAACCACCCAACTGTCTCTCGACTATATTTTAATGAAGCTGCCTCTACTGCTTCCTTGGACAGAGAATTCCACAGATTCACTACTCTCTGGGAAAAGCAGTTCCTCCTCATCTCTGTCCTAGATCTACTCCCCCTAATCTTGAGGCCATGTCCCCTCGTCCTAGTCTCACCCACCAGCGGAAACAACTTGCCTGCCTCTATCTTATCTACCCCTTTCATAATTTTATACGTTCCTATGAGATCCCCTCTCAATTCTTCTATAGTCCTCAGCGGCTCAGGCCCTCATCAAACGTCAATCCTGGAATCATTCTGGTAAACCTTTACCGCAGTCCCTCCATCGCCCGGACCACTTCCCTCTGGTAAGGAAACCAAAAGTGAGTGACCATCATTGTAAAGCCCAGCATGACCTCAGAGTGATGTTAGCTCATTGTACAGTCCAGCAGACAGCTACCTCCATTCATAAATTAACTGTACGACTGCAGGGAACTGGAATTCATTTGCATTGCCGTGCTGTTTAGTCCATTCTGTTGCCTCAGGCAGCATGATGAATGAGACCAGCATTTCTCTCTCAATTGCCTGGCTGTACTCATAAACCAATAATAGTCCTCCCATTCCGCAAGTTAATGGAGATTTTATTTAAACGTGTCCTGCAAGAGTTAGTCAACAATTACTTTTATTTGCTGATCAATCAAATTTGATAGCAAGTGATGCTTTTTTTTTCTATCCACTCACTGGACACAGGCGTCGCTGGCTGGGCCCAGCAGTTATTACCCGTCCCTAGTTGCCCCCTTGAGAAGGTGGGGCTGAGCTGCCTTCTTGAACCGCTGCAGTCCACCTGCTGTGGGTGGACCCACAATGTCCTGAGGGAGGGAATTCCAGGATTTTGACCCAGCAACACTGAAGGAACGGTGATATATTTCGAAGTCAGGATGGTGAGTGGCTTGGAGGGGAACCTGCAGGGGGGGGGTGTACCCATGTCTCACAACCCCCACACCCCCTCCTATTTATCTCTCAGCCACCGGCCCACAAGCCTCATTCCTGATGAAGGGCTTTTGCCCAAAACGTCGATTCTCCTGCTCCTCGGATGCTGCCCGACCTGCTGTGCTTTTCCAGCACCACATTCTCGACTCTGAGCTCCAGCATCTGCAGTCCTCACTTTCTCTTATGCCCCTTAGGTCCCTTTTAAATCTTTCCCCTTTCACCCTAAACCTATGCCCTCTAGTTCTGGACTCCCCCGCCCCAGGGAAAAGACTTTGTCTATTTACCCTATCCATGCCCCTCATAATTTTATAAACCTCTATAAGGTCACCCCTCAGCCTCCAACGCTCCAGGGAAAACAGCCCCAGCCTGTTCAGCCTCTCCCTGTAGCTCAAACCCTCCAACCCTGGCAACATCCTTGTAAATCTTTTCTGAACCCTTTCAAGTTTCATGACACCCATCCTATAGCAGGGAGACCAGAATTGCACACAATATTCCAACAGTGGCCTAACCAATGTCCTGTACAGCCGCAACATGACCTCCCAACTCCTGTACTCAATACTCTGACCAATAAAGGAAAGCATACCAAACACCTTCTTCACTATCCTATCTACCTGCGACTCCACTTTCAAGGAGCTATGACCCAGCACTCTTTGTTCAGCAACATCTCTATTTGATTATTTGAATGTGCTAAATGATCTGTGCTTATTAACTCAGAGTTAACTCAACCACATTAGGGAGATTTAAACAATCCTTAGATAGGGACATGGATGATTTTGGGATAGTGTAGGGGGACGAGCTGAGAATAGTTCACAGGTCGGCGCAACATCAAGGGCCGAAGGGCCTGTTCTGCGCTGTATTGTTCTATGTTCTATTCAAAGTGTGTGACTGGCTAAGTATGGGTGTTGCCTCAGAGGAAACAGACACAAAGGTGCAGGCACTGTGGACAGAATGGCCTCCCTCCGTATTGTAACAATTCAAGGATTCTGTGACAGAAACTACAAGATGCTGAGATGGAGATATGGTCCAGATATTTTGAAGGATATTGTAAAAGTTCATAAATAAAGTTCTTTTACAGTTAGAAATGGGCCTTGCACAGATCCGAGATATTTAAATTGAGTCCGGCAGGATATGTGGCTTTGACAGGAGCCATTTCAGTGGCAGACCACTGGCAGAGTTCTGACTGAATGTATTCGATACGGACTTCTTAGGCAAGCTTGGAAACAGAATGCCAGACTTCAGAGGAGGAAGGAGGGTTTGGAGGGGGAGCAGCTATTTGCAAAGACTGATAGGGTTCAAGGATATGGTGGCTCAGTGGTTAGCACTGCTGCCTCGCAGCACCAGGGACCTGGATTCAATTCCAGTCTCGGGTGACTGTCTGTGTGGAGTTTGTACATTCTCCCCTTGTTTACATGGATTTCCTCCAGGTGCTCTGGTTTCCTCCCACAGTCCCAAGATGTGCAGGTTAGGGTGAATTGGCCGTGCTAAATTGCCCACAGTGTTCAGGTTAGGTGGGTTAGCCATGGGAGATGCAGGGTTACAGGGATAGGGTGGGTCTGGGTGGGATGCTCTTCGGAGGGTCAGTGTGGACTAGTTGGCCCGAATGGCCTGTTTCCCCAATGTAGGGATTCTATATTTTGTGTTTTGTGGTGAAGTCATGGAGTCAACAGAGGAACATCTCACACACACACACACACAGAGACACACACAGAGACACACACACAGAGACACAGACACACACACAGACACAGACGAGGAAGTGTGAGACACACACACACACAGACACAGACACACACACAGACACACACACACTCACACACACACACGTCTAGCCTAGATTCCTATTTAGGGAGGAAGTGTGAGACACACAGACACACACACAGAGACACACACACACAGATAGACACACAGACACACATACAGACACACACACACATGTCTAGCTTAGATTCCTAGTTAGGGAGGAAGTGTGAGACACGCACACACACAGACACACACAGAGACACACACAGACACACACACAGACAGAGACACACGCACACAGGCACACACACAGGCACACACACAGACACAGACACACACACACACAGACACACACACACAGACAATGCTGGAGGAAGTGCATTTGCTCTACAAAGTCTAATTCCTAAAGCATTGGTATCACCAGATGGCTGTGTCAATTCAAAGATCCGCCAAAGTTCTGTTTTGTTTGAGTTATTAGAGATCCTCAAAAAAAAACTAGCAGTTTAGGAATGCTTTAAGCAAAAAAAAATGTGCACCTGCATTCAATGGCATTATTCTGACTGCTACATTAATAGACTGATTTGGGGAATTGTTGTCTTAGTGTGGATTCAGCACAGAATTTATTATTAAAATAAAAATGCTAGGGGAAAGTAGAGAGAGATAGAGGTTCCCTCTGAAACTTAACAGGTCTTATATACATTGGGACTCCCTCAGTACTGCATGGAATATCAGTATTGACTTTGTGCTTGATTCTGATTTCTTATTTAGTTTAATAATCTACTGTCTGAAGATGTGTATGATGTGCTGCCTTCCGAATGATGATGCGTGTATCTATGTGTATATATGCATGTGTCTGCGTGTGTGTGTATGTTATGTGTGTGTGTCTGTGAGTGCATGTTTGTATGTGTGCGTCTATGTGTGTGTCTGCGTGTGTCTGTGTATCTGTGCATGTGTGTGTGTTTGCCTGTGTATGGGTGTGAACATGTGTCTGTGAGTGTTGTGTCTGTGTGTGTCTGTGTGTATCTGTACGTGTGTATATGCATGTGTGTCTGTGTGTGTCTATGTGTATCAGTTCGTGTGTATGTGCGTGTTAGTCTATGTCTGTGTGCGTCAGTGTGTATCTGTGCATGTGCCTATGTGTGTGTGTGCATCTAAGCCTGTGTGCGCGTGCGTGAATGTATGTGTAAGTGTGTGTGTATCTGTGTTTGTGTGTGTGTCTGTGTCTGTGTATCAGTGTGTATATCTGTGTTTGTGTGTATGTCTGTGTCTTTGTACCTGTGTGTGTATCTGTGTTAGTGTGTGTATCTGTTTTGTGTGTGTGTATCTGTGTTTGTGTGTGTATCTGTTTTGTGTGTGTGCATGTGTGTATCTGTGTTTGTGTGTCTGTGTGTAAGTTGTTTTGTAACATATCTAACATTGTTTCCTCAGGTTATTGTGCTCCTGTGATATTTCCAATGAATTTCCACCATGTCAATTAATCTCATAAATCCTCCGACAGTGTGGAACCTGCAGTTATGCCAAAACTGGAACACAAATAGCAAATTTGGACCACTTGGTATTTTATTTTGACCCTTTTCAGTGTATGTTGATGTTACTGGATCTTGTTCCAATATGTGGCTGGCAATGGTGCAACAGCAGAAACCATTCTCTTCTGAACAATGCTGTTTTTATCACATTTTTCTTTATTTATTCATGGGACATGGATATCGCTGGCTGGGCCCAGCATTTATTACCCATGCCTAGTTGCCCCTTGAAAAGGTGGGGGTGAGTTGCTTCTTCAACCACTTAAGTTGTGAGATGGAACAACTCTCATCACTCTCGCTCTCGTCACAAACAGACAGGCAGGCTTTGACCAGAAAACATAGGAACAGAAATTAGGCCATTCAGCCCATCGCATCTGCTCCAGCATTCAATTATAGCTGACAAGTTTCTCAACCCCATTCTCCCGGTCTGTCAGATTGAAGAGGAACAGGACAAAGATTCACTTTCGCTCCCAACATTAATCGGGCACGAGTTTAACAGATGCCCAATATCACAACAGCACCAAGGGAGTCCGTTCTGGCCCAGAGAGTTTGTGCTGGAATGGATTGAGGATTCCCTCAAGGTCCCTGCTCTGAATTCAGCAACATTTGCAGGAATTGTAGCTCCGTTGTGTCCTCTATTGACGTTTACCACCACTATCCATCAGGCAGACATTCAAATGGAAAGTAGCCAGGAATGCATGCGCTATCCCCTGAAGCCATGCCAGTGTTTGAGTATGGTACACAGCCAGGCTGTTTTGTTCCTGTTCCTCACTTGAGGGCACCCTTGCGGTAAACTTGTATGACTAGCTTTGGACTCCAAAGTTCAATCCAGCCTTTCCTTTGCCAAACCAACTGGATTGGGTCCAACGTGGATCTTAGGGATTTCTCCATATTATTCCGTCAAATGGAGAGAATTATTGGGATACACAGGTTGGATTTACAATGTGTGCTGGAGGTCCTGCTCTATGCTAATGGGTTTTAAGTTTCTCAGAAGTGCTATTGCAATTTGCTTTCTCTTTTAGGCTAATGGCTTCCACCCAGAGTGTATGATTAAACGGGAAATGGAACGTTGCCTGAACAAGTTGAGCGAAGACGATGAAACTGCGTTTGGTAAGAATTCAATTGCAATGTATAGTAGCAAGCCTGAAGGTAGGGAACGCTTCAGAAACGAGCTCAGGGCTACCAGAAAGAAAATGAAAAGAAAATGAGAGAACTGGCCCGATTTAAAACAGAGAAGCAGACTGTGAGAATCGTTCCGAGTTTATCAAAAGGAAGGGAGTAGCTAAAGTAAACAATTGAAATGGAGAAGTTATCCTAGGGAATGAGGAGCCAGTAGAGATTGAACAAACACTTTGTATTAGGATTAAACCTCGGCACAACATCGTGGGCCAAAGGGCCTGTTCTGTGCTGTACTTTTCTATGTTCTATATTCTTATTCTTCAACAGTTCGACTCCTTTTAATCACTGCAAGATAAACACATCGTTAGACGAAAACCCAACCAGGAGAGATTTCAGATGCTTGCAGACGTTTGATCAGCATTGCGAGAATAGACTTTGTCCTGTAACATGATGTCCTCAATCCTGGGGGTTTTCAGTGCAGTAACATTTTCTGAGGAGACTATAACTTCCAGCCATATTACAGCAGAAACAACGTGACTAAGTTAACCAATATCATTACCGAGAATCCCAGCTTTAGAACTGGGGAGTATTTCCATTTGTCCTTGCAGAGTTAAATGTGAGAGTCCAATTGTTTAATAATTCCTTCAAAATGCTTCTTTTAAGAATAAATTCTGGGTTGTATTGGAATAATGGTCATAGTTTCATCGAGGACTGGGTAATTAAAGATTTATTTATGATGTGGAGGTGCCGGTGTTGGACTGGGGTGGACAAGCTCAGAAGTCACCTGACCCCAGGTTATAGTCAAACAGGTTTAGTTAAAAGTCACAAGCTTTCAAGGCTCTGCTCCTTCACCCGGCAAAGGAGCAGTGCTCGGAAAGCTTGCAGTTTAAAATAAAACTGTTGGACTATAACCTGGTATCATGTGCCTTCTGACTTTGTCCACTTCATTTATGTATAGGAACAGATCCACATGGAAGTAATGTCTCCACTTGACAGACAGTGTTCTGCACATTCACCTCAAGGTATTTGTAACATGACAACTCTAATGTAAATTACACAAAACCTTCAAATCCACCTCAATAGCAGCTGGATGATCAATGCCAAGGCAATTGTACTCACAGTTCCATTGTGACTTTACAGTCGGTTGATGTACTGCAAAGACTATTAATTCAAGTGATTTTCTTTACTGCTGCCTGTGGGTCTAGAAAAGAGCTTTGAAATGTTTATTGTTAGACCTTACAAAAAGCTGAATTCTTAACTGAACAAAAACAGACAATCTGCTTCACAGTAAAGGGATGCATTGTCATCGATATCTCAAGCGTGGCACGGTGGCTCAGTGGTTAGCACTGCTGCCTCACAGCGCCAGCGGCTTGGGTTCAATTCCCACCTTGGGCAACTGACTGTGCGGAGTTTGCACATTCTCCCTGTGCCTGCGTGGGTTTCCTCCGGGTGCTCTGGTTTCCTCCCACAGTGCAAAGATGTGTAGGATAGGTGAACTGGCCATGCTAAATTGCCCGTAGTGTTAGGTGCATTAGTTGTAGGAGAATGGTTCTGGGTGGGTTACTCTTCGCAGGGTCAGTGTGGACTTGTTAGGCCGAAGGGCCTGTTTCCACACTGTAGGTAATCTAATCTAAAAATACTGTCTGTATATGAGCTAATTTTACAGATTTCCTGACAGAATTACAGATTTTCATATCACTTAATCCTTTGCACCATCGTTTGGTCAAAACAAATTCTGAGGTGCTCTAAGTGCGATTTTATAAAATTCATTCATGGGTGTGGGCATCACTGGCAAGCCCATCCCTAAGTCACCCACATTGCTGTGGGTCTGGAGTCACGTGTAGGCCAGACCAGGTAAGGATGACAGTTTCCTTCCCTAAAGGGCATTAGTGACATGGGTGAAATTTTCTGACAATTGACAAGTGTGTTTGAAAGTTAGACTCATGATTTCTGCTGGTCGTTTGTAACATTGATGTAACATATTGTATATTTGATTGTTAAAGTCTTGAATCTGCACATTAGTGGAATTTCTAATGGCTCTGTTAAACTCTCTCTGATGAGCCACACCTTCTGTCCGACATGAACAGCGAATGGTTTGCAAAGCCATGCACTTGTTCTGATCTAGGGCTCTCTATGTTTCCATGAAAAATCAAACCTTTAAAATGCTGGCGGAAGACAGGGTATGCTGGTGTGTGAGGGGAACCACAAGGTTCCTCAAACAATTGTGTTAACTACATGGCAAACTGTGTCTGTCGCAAGGGCCAACATTGCAACACTATTTAAAAAAAAATAATTCATTTGCAGGATGCGGAATTGCCGGCTGGGCAGCATTTACTGTCCATCCCTCAATGCCCCGAGGGTAGTTAGAGTCAACCACGTAGCTGTGGGTCTGGAATCACATCTAGGCCAGACTGGGTAAGGATGGCAGTTTCCTTCCCTCAAGGACATTAGCAAAACACAATTTTCATCATTAGACTCTAATTCCAGATTTAGTTTTTTTAATTACTGACTTCAAATTCTGCCATGCCAGGATTTGAATCCAGACTTCCAGAACATGACTGCAGTCTCTGAATTAACAGCGATAATACCTCTTGACCGTCACCACCCACTCTCCATGTCCCTCTGCACTGGATATCAGAGCGTTGTCTCTTTTTAGTATTAACACTCCAATTTTTATTATTGTTTTCACTCATGGGATGTGGATGTTGCTGGCTGGGCCCTGTATTTATTACCCGTCCCTAGTTGCCCCCTTGAGAAGGTGGGGGTGAGCTGCCTTCTTGAACCTCTGCAGTCCGCCTGCTGTGCCCTTAGGGAGGGAGTTCCAGGATTTTTGACCCAGCAACAGTGAAGGAACAGCGATATATTTCCAAGTCAGGATGGTGAGTGGCTTGGTGGGGAAGTTGCAGGGGATGGTGTTCCCATGTACCTGCTGCCCCTTGTCCTTCAAGATGGAAGTGGTCGTGGGTTTGGAAGTTTCAAGTAAACAACACAATCAATTCTCATCCTTTGGCGGCACGGTGGCACAGTGGTTAGCACTGCTGCCTCACAGCGCCTGAGACCCGGGTTCAATTCCCGCCTCAGGCGACTGACTGTGTGGAGTTTGCACGTTCTCCCCGTGTCTGCGTGGGTTTCCTCCGGGTGCTCCGGTTTCCTCCCACAGTCCAAAGATGTGCAGGTCAGGTGAATTGGCCATGCTAAATTGCCCGTAGTGTTAGGTAAGGGGTAAATGTAGGGGTATGGGTGGGTTTCGCTTCGGCGGGTCGGTGTGGACTTGTTGGGCCGAAGGGCCTGTTTCCACACTGTAATCTAATCTAATCTAATGAGTGCAGTGTGTACAGTGGTAACCATACCTTTGTACAATCATCTTCTTGTACAGAGAAGTCATTTGTTGACGCACACCGCATCATCAGAATCCAAGATCCCATGGTCACTTTAAAGGGTCAAATAGAAACAAAGGAAATCGGAGGAGGCCATTCAGCCCTTCCAGCCTGCTCTGCCATTCAAGAGGATCATGGCTGATTCTCCAACTCATTTCCACTTACTCCCCATTTGAGGTTTAAAAACTAGATCAAACTCCTTCTGGACAACACTCACTGTTTTGGCCCCAAACAATTTCTGTGGCAGAGAATTCCACAGAGATACCCACTCTCTGGGTGACGACTCTCCATCCTTAACGGCCTACCCTATATCCTTCGACCGTGACCCCCCATTTCTGACCCCCACCCCCCCCATGTCTCATCACCATGCCATCGTTGGCAGTTGCCCAGATCACCGGGTGGGAGGTTAGATTCTTATCCAGTGTCATATACAGTAGGGAATAAAAACGGCCCTTCAGCCCATCATTAGTCAAACATCTGTTGCCATTTATGTTTGGTGTAACCTTTCTTTGAATTACATGGGCAGGGCGGGGAAGGGTGTTTGGACAAAAGTCATGGTGAGGAAAAGACGTATGGAAAGAAAGAAGGATTTAGAATTAATCCAAGAATCATTAAAATGAGCCCATTTAAGATATGAATTTCCATCCATGTTTGAAATATAAAGCTCCTGCTCAAACTATGAAGCAAGTGTAGATGAGATCAGTGCATTTGATGGGGTTTATATGGATTCCAGCAAGGGCCTGGGCAGGGTCCCATGTGTGAAACTGATGCAGAAGGTAAAAGCTGACAGGACCCAGCATAATCTGACACACTGGAACCGCAATGAGCTGAGCGCTGGAGACAGGGGGAGGTGAGAAAAGGCTGCTTGTGTGACTGGAGCCCAGTGTGCAGTACCACAGGGATCAGTGCTGGGTCCCTTGTTGGTTGTAATATTCATAAGCGATGTAATGAGAGAGTGAGGAAGATGCTAAGTGCATTTGGAGATGATGTGACGGTGGGTCAGGTGGTTGGCAGTGAGGAGAGTGGTGTTAGGGTACAGGAGGGCGTGACCTTATAAAACCATGAGGGGCATGGATAGGGTAAACAGACAAGGTCTTTTCCCCAGGGTCTGGGAGTCCTGAACTAGAGGGCACAGGTTTAGGGTGAGAGGGGAAATATTTAAAAGGGACCTAAGAGACAACTTTTTCACACAGAGGGTGGTACATGTATGGAATGAGCTGCCAGAGGAAGTGGTGGAGGCTGGTACAGTTACAACATTTAAAAGGCATCTGGATGGGTGTGTGAATAGGAAGGGTTTGGGGGGATATGGGCTGGGTGCTGGCAAATGGGATTAGATTAGGTTATGGACGAGTGGTGCTGGAAAAGCACAGCAGTTCAGGCAGCATCCGAGGAGCAGTAAAA
>NC_057714.1:114296794-114303018 GCF_004010195.1 Chiloscyllium plagiosum | reverse complement strand
GGATTGGACATTCTGGAGGCAGGAAACATGTTTCCGCTGATGGGTGAGTACCGAACCTGAGGACACAGCTTAAAAATACGGGGTAGATCATTTAGGACAGAGATGAGGAGAAACTTGTTCACCCAGAGAGTGGTGGCTGTGTGGAATGCTCTGCCCCAGAGGGCAGTGGAGGCCCAGTCTCTGGATTCATTTAAGAAAGAGTTGGATAGAGCTCTCAAAGATAGTGGAAACAAGGGTTATGGAGATAAGGCAGGAACAGGATACTGATTAAGGATGATCGGCCATGATCATATTGAATGGCGGTGCAGGCTCGAAGGGCTGAATGGCCTACTCCTGCACCTATTGTCTATTGTCTATTGTATGAGTCAGTCCCAGTTTGGGTTCCTCCAGGGTCACTCAGCTCCTGACCTCATTACAGCCTTGGGTCAAACATGGACAAAAGAGCTGAATTCCAGAGAGTGAGGGGAGAGGGACAGCCCTTGACATCAAGGCTGCATTCGACTGAGGGTGGCATCAAGGAGCCCTGGCAAAACTGGAATCAATGGGTATCAGGGGGCAAGCTCTCCACTGGTTGGGGTCATACCTGGTACACAGGAAGATGGTCGAGGTTGTTGGAGGTCAGTCATCTCAGCTCCAGGACATCTCTGCAGGAGTCCCTCAGGGGAGTGTCCCCAACCATCTTCAGCTGCTTCATCAATGACCTTCCCTCCATCATAAAGTCAGAAGTCGGGATGTTTGCCAAATATTGCGCAGTGTTCAGCACCATTCACAACTCCTCCGCTACTGAAGCAGTCCATGTTCAAATTCAGATCCAGACAATATCCAGACTTGGGCTGACAAGTGGCAGGTAATAGTCACGCCACTCAAATGCCAGGCTATGACCATCACCAACAAGAGAAAATCTAACCAACTCCCCTTGATATTCAACAGTACTACCACTGAATCCCCCACTGTCAACATTGGGAGGGGTGTGGGTAAGGAGGTGGTGGGTGAGGGTTACCAAAACTGAACTGGACTAGCCATTTAAACACAGTGGCTGCAAGAGCAGGTCAGAGGCTGGGAATCCTGCAGTGAGTAACTCCCCTCCTGACTCCCCAAAGCCTGTCCACCATCTCCAAAGCACAAGTCAGGAGGGTGATGGAATACTCCCCCCTTGCCTGGATGGGGGCATCTCCAACAACACCCGCTTGATTGGCACCACATCCACAAACATCCACTCCCTCCCCCACCGACACTCAGTAGCAGCAGGGTGTACTCACCATCCTGGCTTGGAAATATATCGCCGTTCCTTCACAGGAAAACAAGGGGTTATGCTGTCGATGCAAAAATTGAAGCCAATTAAAGTCCAATGTAATATTGCAGTTGGAAAGATGAGACAAGGGAAGATAATTTCATATTAACATCTGATAATCCTCAACTCCACTTGCTTGCCTTCACCCTGCAATCCTCTATTATCCTACTGATTAAAATCTGTCTCAGCCTTGAATATATGTAACGACCCAACCTCAGCGGCCCTCTGGGGTAAACAGATTCACTCCCCTCTGAGAGGGGAAATTCCTCCTCATCCCGGTCTTAAGTGGGTGACCCCCCCCCCCTCATTCTGAGATTGCCCGCTCTGGTCCTAGACTCTCCCCCAAGGGGAAACAGCCCCTCCAATCTCCCCTGTCAAGTCCCCTAAGAATCTTATGCACTTCAATAAGGTCGCCTCTCCTTCTCCTAAACTCCAATGAGTACAGGCCCAACCTATTCACCTCTCCTCAACAGAAAGTCCCTCCATATTCAGTCCTTTCTCGGACTGCCTCCAATGCTGAAATATTTTTCCTTTGATAAAGGGCCTAAAACTGTACACAGTGTTTCAGCTGTGCTCTGTTAGGTGCCTGACATCGTTTTAGCAAAAATGTCCCCGCTTCTATACTCCATTCTCTTTGAACATAGACTAACATTCCATTTGCCATGGAGATGTACAGCACGGAAACAGACCCTTTGGTCCAACTGCTGACCAGATATCCCAACCCAATCTAGTCCCACCTGCCAGCACTTGACCTATATCCCTCCAAACCCTTCCTATTCATATATCTATCTGGTGCCTTTAAAATGTTGTCATTGTACCAGCCTCCACCACGTCCTCTGGCAGCTCATTCCACACATGTACTACCCTCTGCGTGAAAAAGTTGCCCCTTAGGTCCCTTTTAAATATTTCACCCTAAACCCTCTAGTTTTACACTCCCCCAGCACGGAGAAAAGACTTTCTCTATTTACCCTATCCATGCCCCTCATGATTTTATAAACCTCTGTAAGGTTACCCCTCAGCCTCCGACGCTCCAGGGAAAACAGCCTCAGCCTGTTCAGCCTCTCCCTATAGCTCAAATTCTTCAACCTTGGCAACATCTTTGTAAATCTTTTCTGAACCCTTCCAAATTTCACAATGTCCTTCCGATAGGAGAGAGACCAGAATTGCACGCAATATTCCAAAAGTCCTATTAGATAAAATCATACTTTTTATTTCCTAAAGTCACTATTTCCTGAACAAAGCCTTGTATCTCCCAGTAGCTGGATGTGTTATTATCTTTCATCTGCTCTATATCTGTTTCCCCACACGGCACAGGACAAAACGTTATATTTCTGTAAAGTGTCAGAAATAGAGTCATACAAATCTGGTGTGCATTTGGCAAATTAATTGATTTGAATTTGATTTCGTCTGATGTTTCCAGTTTTTGACAGGTGATGATATACATTTATTGTGCTATCAGTGTTTACAGTGTCCTAACTCTGTATCCATTTCCATCTGAGTTTCAAGGTTGAAAAAAAAAGTATTCATCATATTGTGTTGCACAATATAAGCCGATCAGGTTATGTGAGTGTGTAATGTTGCAATTACTTCCATCTCTGCTCATGGTTGATTAGATTCAGAATCCCCGCAGAGTGGCAACAAGCCAATTGGCCCAACAAATCCACAATGACTTTCAGAAAAATATCCCAGCTAAACCCATCCCCAATGCACCTTAACTTACACATCCCTGGACACTATGGGCAATTTCCCATGGCCAATCCACTGGACCTGCTCAGGTTTGGACTGTGGGTGGAAACCCAGACAGAATGTGCAAACTCCACAAGACAGTCACCCGAGGCTGGAATCGAACCTGGGTCCCTGGTGCTGTGAGGCAGCAGTGCTAACCACTGAGCCACCATGCCGCACCAAATATGTTGATGCTTTCTGTACCTTTCATTACTGTGGTGTTCCACTTGCTCCCACGCACTGATATTATTTTAACTCGACCTTCCTTTATTTCCCATGTTCTGCCTTTCCACCAACCCTGTTGATCATAGAGTCATAGAGTCCTACAGCACGGAGACAGGCCCTTTGGCCCAGACTGGACAAAATGTCCATCCATGCTAACCCCATTCCCCTACACTTAGCCCATATCCTTCTAACCCTTTCCCGTCCAAGTATTTGTCCAAATGCCTTTTAAATGTTGTTAGTGTACCCTCCTCAACCACTTCCGCTGGCAGCTCATTCCATATGCGTACCACCCTCTGTGTAAAAAAAGTTACCCCTCAGGTTCCTTTATATTCTTTCCCCTCTAACCTTAAACTGATGCCCTCTAGTCTTCGCTTCCCCAACCGTGGGGAAACGACTGAGTGCATCCAGCCTATCCATGCCTCTCTTGATATCATACACTTCTATAAGATCCCCCTCAGTCTCCTATGCTCTAAAGAGAAAAGTCCTTGTTTGTTTAACCTCTCCCTATAGCTTAGGCCCCTGAGTCTTGGCAACGTCCATATACATTTCTTCTGCACTCTTTCCTGTTTAATAACATCCTTCCAATAGCAAGGTGACCAAAACTGAACACAATACTCCAAGTAGGCTAAAGTGAGGACTGCAGATGCTGGAGATTAGAGTCAAGATTAGAGTGGTGCTGGGAAAGCACAGCACAGGCAGCATCCAAGGAGCAGGAAAATCAATGTTTCGGGCAAAAGCCCTTCATCAGGAAACTTTTGTCCGAAACATCTGCTCCTCGGATGCTGCCTGACCTGCTGTGCTTTCCCATCACCACTCTAAACTTGACAATACTCCAAGTGCAGTCTCACCTATGTCCTGCACAACTGCAAAATAACTTCCCAACTTCTATACTCTGTGCCCTGACTGATGAAGTACAGTTTGCCAAAAGCCTTCTTCACTGCCCTGTCTCCTGGGACTCCACTCTCAGAGAATCGTGCACCTGAACTCCAAGGTCCCTCTGTTCCACTACCCTCCTTAAGGCCCTACAATTCAGCATGAAACTCCTACCTTGATTTTAGATTAGATTCCCTACAGTGTGGAAACAGGCCCTTCGGCCTAACCAGTCCACACCGACCCTCTGAAGAGTAACCCACCCAGACCCATTTCCCTCTGACTAATGCACTTAACACTACAAGCAATTTAGCATGGCCAATTCACCTGACCTACACAACTTTTGGACTGTGGGAGGAAACCAGAGCACCCAGAGAAACCCCAGGCAGATGCAGGGAGAATGTGCAAACTCCACACAAAAAGTTGCCCGAGGCTGGAACTGAACCAAACTCCCTGGCACTATAAGGCAGCAGTGCTAAACACTGAGCCACTGTGCCACCCCATTTGACTTTCCAAAATGCAAGACCTCACACTTATCAATATTAAAATCCATTTGCCAATTCTCGGCCCACGTCCCCGGCTGATCAAGGTCCTGCTGCAATTTCTAAGAACCTTCCTCACTGTCCACAATATCGCCGACTTTCAGGTCATCTGCAAACTTACTAATTATGCCTTGTGAATTTTCATCCATTCTGGCCTTGTGTTCTGGGAGTACAGAAATACAGGGCTAATGGAGATGTCGCTCAAGCATCGGTGCAGGAGGGGATGTGTCTTTTTTTTCAATTCCTGGATTACTGGGGCTGTTTCCAGGGGGAATTGGGACCTCCTCAAGTGAGTCCTCCTACACCTGAATCAGAATGGGATCAACATCCATGGAGGGGAGTTTGCTGGTGCTGCTGGGAGGAATTTAACAGCAGGGAGAGAGGACACACAGTGTTAGTGCAACAGTGACACAGCATACCTCAGTGAAGAAACCTAGGCAACCGTGCTGAGTTTCAAGGGTCTAAGGCAAGAATGGGTGGCCTTTATTTTAATGCTAGGAGTCTTTAAGAAGAAACATTTTATTATTAAAAGTTAAAATTATAACAATGACAAACTTAAGTCAACATGCAGTTTAGATTAGATTCCCTACAGTGTGGAAACAGGCCCTTCGGCCTAACCAGTCCGCACTGACCTCCTGAAGAACCCATCCAGACCCACTTCCCTCTGACTAATGTACCTCACACTATGGGCAACTTAGCACAGCCAATTCACCTAACCTGCACATCTTTTGGACTGTTGGGGGAAACTGGAGCACCCGGAGGGTACCCACAGAGATACAGGGCGAACGTACAAACTCCACACCGACAGTCGCCCAAGGCTGGAATTGAACCGGGGACCCAGGTGCTGTGAGGTAGCAGTGCTAACCACAGGGGGACAGTGTAGTGCTGGACCCGAAACAAGTGTAGAAATTACTGGAAGAACTCAGCACATCTGGCAGTATCTGTGGGAGAGAAATCAGAGTTAACATTTCGAGTCCAGTGACCATTCTTCAGAGGGTTCCCATTACAGGGTTAGGTGTGATGAGTGTTGTTGGAGCTGCACCCATCCAGGGCAAGGGGGGAATATTCCATCACCCTCCTGACTTGGGCCTTGTAGATGGTGGACAGGCTTTGGGGAGTCAGGAGGGGAGTTACTCGCTATTGAAATCCGCCCCCCGCCCCACCCCGGCCTGTTTCTTAGTCGCCACACATGGCTCCCTTTATTAATTCTGACATCCGAAAGAAACCACCCCCCTGTTGATGCATCACCTCCCACTGATCCAGACTGAATTCCGTCTGGTACTGATCTGTCCATCTGACCGGCCCATTTCTATCCCCCTCACTAGTTACCAGGCAACCGCATCACAGGTCACCCACAAACTGATTGTCCGACTCTCTGAGGTTGGAGTCCTAGGACCCCAATGCTGACCCCAGTGGGAGCACACAGAGCAGGATAGGGGGAGGAGGGGTTAGAGGGGGGAGAGGGGAGGGCAAGGGGGCGTGGGGAGGGGAACTGGGAAGAGGGGAGCAGAGGGGGAAAAGGAGGGAGGAGTGGAGGCTAGGGATGGGGAGGGAGGGAGGGGAATGAAGGG
>NC_057714.1:114267511-114295767 GCF_004010195.1 Chiloscyllium plagiosum | reverse complement strand
GGGAATCCAGAACTAGAGGGCATAGGTTTAAGATGAGAGGGGAAAGATATAAAAGAGACCTAAGGGGCAATGTTTTCACGCAGAGGGTGATACGTGTATGGAATGAGCTGCCAGAGGAAGTGGTGGAGGCTGGTACAATTGTAACACTTAAGAGGCATTTGGATTGGTATATGAATAGGAAGGCTTTGGAGGGATATGGGCTGGGTGCTGGCAGGTGGGACTAGATTGGGTTGGGATATCTGGTCGGCATGGACGGGTTGGACCAAAGGGTCTGTTTCCGTGCTGTACATCTCTATGACTCTATGACAGGGAACAGCCAGCAGCAGGTGTGGATGTGTTACTGAAAACCCGGGAACGTTACCTATGGAGTGTCCTTCACAATTCTGTGTGGACCCCCCCATTCCCACTTCTCTCCCGTCCTCCCTCAATGTGTCCAGGACTGTCTTCTGTTCACAACCTACCTCCCCCACCGTCCCTCCCACTCTCACGCTGCTGTCTGGGTAGTGAGCTAATTGTATTGCCCGTGGGTTAGACTTCAAGTTGCCCTTAGCCAGGGCCTGCTCCTCCTGCCATTCCCACAGTAACAAGGCCTATGTTTGCGGGGAAGGGTCACCGGACCTGAGACGTTAATTCTGATTTCTCTCCACAGATGCTGCCAGACCTGCTGAGCTTTTCCAGTAACTTCTGTTTTTGTTGCTGTGTTTTTTGGAGCCGAGACACTGAGATAGTGACGTTTCCTGATATTACCACAGCAACTGTGTTTCCTAAGTGGTTTGGAATGTCCTGTGGTCTTTAAGTCAATCTGAATTCTTCCCTGGAAAGAAATTTCTGGAGGTGTGGTGGAGGGGGGGGGGGGGAGCACATCTGACTGGGGCGCGGAAATTTACAGTAATCGTCAAAATCATAGAATAAAATCCATACAGTACAGAAACAGGCCCAACCAATCCACACCGACCCTCCGAAGAGTAACCCGCCCAGACACAATTCCGTACCCTATTACTCTACATTTACCCCTGACTAATGCACCTAGTTTACACATCCCTGAACATTATGGCCACTTTAGCATGGCCAATCCACCCTAACCTGCACAACCCTGAACACTATGGGCAATTTAACACAGCCAATCCATCCTAAACTACAAATCCCTGAACAGTATGGGTAATTTAGCATGGCCAATCCACCCTAGCCTACACATCTTTGTATTGGGGCAGGGAAAAGGAGCAGGGGTAATATTTTCAGGCATTGAGTGGTTGGGGGTCTGGAACGTACTGCCTGAGAGTAGGGGCAAGGTCAGGGGGGTATTCAGATTGGAGAACGGCTTATTTGGAGAGCGAACACGGATCCGAAGGACTGAACGGCCTCTTTCTGTGATCCCAGGGTAATTCTCTACCTCAGGTTGCCTGTCACACTTAGACACAAGACCCTCTAAACTGGTCTGGACCGATGAGCACTCCTGCTAAGGTGCTGCCGGACGGAGCCCTATCTTAATTTGGATATTACATGCATGTCTTTGGCAGAGCAAATAATTTTTCTGTCACTTAACAGGCAGCTCTGATTTAGCGCTTGTAGCAGACTGACAGCTCTGTAGGCCCCGGATCCCAGCTGCGAGTCAAGAATTATTATGAATTAAACAGTTAACAAGTAACCACAGCAAGAGAATCAGCAGCATTGGACCATCTGTGTCCCTGGTCCCTGAAACCTGTCGCAGTCATACCACCACGTGCACAGAGACAAGGCAGGGTTGCGGACCCATCACCTCCTCAGCACCAGCTCTGCAGTTGCAAGAGCACCAGCGAGACCTGCATTTGTGTAGCAACCTTCGCAACCGCAGGATCTCCCAAGGAGTGCTTTTCGACGCTACTGTCGGATTGGGATCACAGAAACCCATTTGCTGACAGCAAGTTCACAAACAGCAATGTGATCATGAAGGGCTGACCCCATCCCGAGATGTAGTTTAAGGAATAGCTTCCAGGTCAGAAGGAACATTCCTGGCCTTCTTCAGACCAGTACAGACCAGACAGGGCTGACAGGGAGAAAGGCCAGTCTGAACCAGTGTTAATCTAACACTGACAACACCGAGTGTGCTTCTACAGTCTAAAGTGAATCGCTGTTAAGTATCTTGATGAGGATATCCCAGAGGAACACCACCCACAATGAAGCATTGTCAGAGTACTTAACACACCCAGAGACTACAAATCTGTAAATGGGGATGTATTCAACCCATTAAATATTATCGCACTCTCCCAGGGGACTCACTGTAAATACTGACACACTCCCTGCCCCCCCACATGGTGACCATCTATAAATACTGACACTTTCCCCCCAGTGACCCCCTATAAACACTGACACACACCCCCCAGGGTCTCCCTGTAAACACTGACACACTTTCCCCAGGGTCTCCCTGGAAACACTGACACACTCTCCCCCAGGGTCTCCCTGGAAACATTGACACACTCTCCCCAGGGTCTCCCGATAAACACTGACACACTCTCCCCCCAGGGTCTCCCTGTAAACACTGACACACTCTCCCTAGGGTCTCCCTGTAAACACTGACACACTCCCCCCAGGGTCTCCCTGTAAACACTGACACATGCCCCTGGGAACACATTGTAAATGTTGCAAACCCACGCCCACTTCCATCCAGAAGGACAAGGGGCAGCAGATATATGGGAACACCACCTCCTGCACGTTCCCCTCCAAGTCACTCACCATCTCCACCCTCGGGTGACTGACTGTGTGGAGTTTGCACATTCTCCCCGTGTCTGTGTGGGTTTCCTCCGGGTGCTCCGGTTTCCTCTCACAGTCCAAAGATGTGCAGGTCAGGTGAATTGGCCAGGCTAAATTGCCCCTTGTGTTAGGTGAAGGGGTAAATGTAGGGGTATGGGTGGGTTGCGCTTCGGCGGGTCGCTGTGGACTTGTTGGGATGAAGGGCCTTTTTCCACACTGTAAGTAATCTAATCTAATCTAATCTACACTATCACCTATGATTAGAGCTATCCTCCCTCTGAGGCTTGCCTTGCTGTGCTGATTGAGTCTGGAAGATCCCCATATTGAATGGAGAAATTAGTGAACAAGAAACTGGTCATTTCTGTGGTCAGTGTTGGATAAAGGACACTGACCAGGAGTTCTGGGCCAATGTTGCTGTAAAAGATTGTAATATGTCAAGTCAAAAGTGAGGTGCTCACCAGACTGATTCCAGGGATAGCACCACTGATGATGTACACTGAGATTTTGGACTAGTTAGGACTACATTTACTGGAGCTTAGACAGATGACGGTGGTCTCATAGAAAACCTGTAAAATTCAAACAGGACCAGACAGTGTAAATGCAAGCAGAGTTCTGTCTGTGTGGAGTTTGCACATTCTCCCCGTGTCTGTGTGGGTTTCCTCCGGGTGCTTCGGTTTCCTCCCACAGTCCAAAGATGAGCAGGTCAGATGAATTGGCCATGCTAAATTGCCCATAGTGTTAGGTGCATTAGTCAGAGGGGGGGTGAGTTACTCTTTGGAGGGTTGGTGTGGACTGGTTGGGCTGAAGGGCGTGTTTCCACACTGTGGGGAATCTAATCTAATCTAATCTAAAAAGCAGGGGCTACGTTTTAAGGACACGGTGTAGGCCACTGAGGAGACAGATGAAGAGAAATTTCTCGTCACAGGCAGACAGGGTGGTTAAGAAGGTGTTTAGCACGCCTGCCTTCATTGCTCAGGTCTTTGAGTATAGGAGTTGGGACGTCATGTTGAGGTTATACAGGACATTGGTGAGGCTTCATCTGGAATACCGTGTCCAGTTCTGGTCGCCCTGTTATAGGGAGGATATTATTAAACTGGAGAGGGTTCAGACCAGATTTACCAGGAGGTTGCTGGGAATGGAGGGTGTGAGATGTAAAAGTAGATTGGATAGGCTGGGGCTGTTTTCCCTGGAGCGTAGGAGGCAGAGGGGTGACGTTATAGAGGTTTAAAAAATCATGAGGGCATGGATAGGGTAAATGGCAAACGTTTATTCCCTGTGATGGGGAGTTCAAAACTAAGGAGCATAATTTCAAGGTGAGAGGAGAAAGATTTAATAAAGGCACAAGGGGCAATTTTTCTTCATAGAGAGTGGTTTGTGTGTGGAATGAACTGCCAGAGAAAGTTACAATGTTTAAAAGAAATTTAGGATAAATAGGGAAGGTTTGTAGGGATATGGGCCAAGCACAGGCAGCTGGGACTAGTTTAGTTTGGGAACATGGTTGGTGTGGACTAGTTGAACCAAAGGATCTGTTTCCGGGCTGTATGGCTCTGTGTCCCTATGACCCAGAGAGTTGGCAGTCATGGAATTCTCTGCCACCGAAAACCATCAAGGACAAAACATTGAATGCTTTCACGAAGGAGAGAGATTTATTTCTTAGGGCTAAAGGGATCAAAGAGGATTAGAAAGTCAGCTTATTGTCTAACTTGAGAGAGACTTCAGACTGCTTCAGTGCAGAGGGACCTGGGTGTCCTTGTGCATGAATCACAGAAATCACAGCTAATAAGGAAGGCAAATGGAAATTTGGCATTTATTGCTAAAGGAATAGAGTATAAAAGTGGGGAAATGTTGCTGCAACTGTACTAGGCATTAGGGGGATCACCCCTGGAGTAGTGGTCTCTTTGTTTGAAGAAGGGTGTAGTGGCATTGGAATTAATCCAGAGGGGGTTCACTAGATTGATTCCAGAGGTGAGGGATTTCTCTTGTGAAAAGAGATTGAGCAGTTTAGGACCGTACTCCCTGGAGACTGGAATAATAAGAGATCTAACTGACATATTTAAGATGACAAAGTAAAAATAGAGAGGACGTTTCCTCACGTGGGGTAATTTAGAACGAGAGGTTATAGTTTTAGGATGAGGGACAGCAGACTTAAAACAGAAATGAGAAGGACTTACTGCTCTCAAAGGGTCATAAATCTGAGGAATTCACTCCCCCCAGAGTGCGATGGATGCTGCGACTTTGAAGGAGGGGGGTAGACAGATATTTAATGAGTAACGGATTGAAGGGTGATGGGGAGTGGGCAGGAAAGTAGAGTTGAGGCAGAGTTGAGATCAGCCATGATGGTATCAAATGACAGAGCAGGCGAGAGGGGCTGAATGGCCTCCTCCTGCTCCTAGTCCTGAGATACGAGGGAAAAATGGACAGAGGGGACTGAGTTGGATGATCATACTGAATGGCTGGAAGGGCCGAATGGCCAATTGCTGCTGTCTCTGTGGCGGTGTGCTGTTTCTCCCACTTGCCTTCAGGTTTTCAGGTGGAATTCCAAGTCTCTTCTGTGACTGTTGTTTCTTGCATCGTTGACACACAAAAAATAACTTTGTCAGACGCTGATGGTGGAACAATGAGGATCTCTCTCTCTCTCTCTATCCTGTTCTCGCAAACCTGCACAAACTGAAATCATTGCACTCCGGTACACAATCTGAAGTCGAACTGAGTCATAATTATCATTGTCTGAGTATCACATAGATAAGAACTCCCACGTAATTTATTTAATAGGCCCTGAGGAAACATTCATTCTGAACAGCTCGGCTCACAAAGATTAATTCAGGAAATACAAATAAAACAATTCAAAAGAATTTACCACCATCCCTCTTTATTCAAGTCTTCAGAGGATTGAACAACCCCAGTGTGGCACTACCTAGAATTATCAGAGTAGGAACAAACTCTGTACTGTATTCCTCACGGGGGTAGGGGGGCACATCCCCCTGCTTCATCTAAGCTAATCGGCAAATTACTACAGTATTTGCAAAGGGGCAACAGTTTCTGCTAACTTGACCTGCTCTCAAACCACTTCCCCCTCTCCCAGGCAGACCGAGTGCTGTGTAATGTAAACCCTAGCCCCCCTTTTGTGAGTTGACATGATAGATGGCATGTGTTGACCGGATCACCCAGCGATGTTTTGGTACGATCCATCTCGGCCCCTTCTCTCCGATCTGTTTAAATCCACCCACGGCTGCTAACCGCAGCCACTATAATAGGACAGAGATCCATATTCCACCCCCAAATTATATTTCGTCGAAACAGAGAGTGTTTCTGGGGGAAGTGATGGCCCAGTGGTATTATCGCTGGACTGTTAATCCAGAGACTCCAGGTAAGGTTCTGGAGACCTGAATTCGGATCCCAACATGGCAGGTAGAATTCGAATCCAGTCAAAATCTGGAATTAAAGAGTGTAAATGATGACCATGAATCCATTGTCAGAAAAACCCATTAGGGAAGGAAACTGCAATCCTTCCCTGGTCTGGCCTACATGTGACTCCAGACCCACAGGGATGTAGTTGACTCTTAACTGCCCTCTGGGATGGGCAATAAATGTTGGTCTACCCATCCTGTGAATGAGGAAAATCAACGATTTGGGAAAAAGCCCTTCATCAGGAATGAATAGCCGATTTTCCTGGTCCTCGGATGCTGCCTGACCTGCCGTGCTTTTCCAGCACCACTCTGATCTAAACTCTGATTTCCAGCATCTGCAGTCCTCATTTTTGCCATCCTGTGAATGAAGTAACAAAGGCAAAATCCCTACAGTATGGAAGCAGGCCATTCAGCCCATCAAGTCCACACTGTTGGCGTCACAGTAGCTTGGTGGTTAGCACTGCTGCCTCACAGCTCCAGGGACCCGGGTTCAATTCCCGCCTCGGGCGACTGTCTGTGTGGAGTTTGCACATTCTCTCCGTGTCTGTGTGGGTTTCCTCCGGGTGATCTGGTTTCCTCCCACAGTCCAAAGATGTGCAGGTTAGGTGAATTGGCCTGGCTAAATCGTCCATAGTGTTAGGTGCATTAGTCAGAGGGAAATGGACCTGGGTGGGTTGCTCTTCGGAGGGTCAGTGTGGACTTGTTGGGCCGAAAGGCCTGTTTCCACACTGTAGGGGATCTAATCTGACTGTCTGAAGAGCATCCCAACCCTGCTACCCTATCACCCTGCATTCCCTATGGCTAATCCACCCTAACCTGCACATCTTTGGACTGGGGGAGGAAACCGGAGCACGCCCACGCTGTAATAACTCAGGATGCCAAACTGGAAAGGAATATCATTTATTGCTGAACACCAAAACAGAGTGGCTACTTGTGAGAAACTTGTGGCTAGACCCAACCCAGGACAGTCAGTTCTGCAAAGCCATCACTGTGTCTGCTGTAATTTGTCTTTATGTATCCAGGACTGTTGTTGAGTATAATTAAACTTTTGTTTTCCCATCACCAAATCACTGGGGTTTTCTTTTTATTTTCATTTATTACCCACCACCAGTAAATCACCCACGTTACCAACCGAATTATTTACATGGAAAACCCATTAAAAGAAATGTAAACCATCTGTCAGGGAGGGGGGAACAGCAGGAAGGCCTAAATCTAAATGGACTGGGTCTGCTTTACCCAAATTCCCCTTAAATTCGCCCACGCTGCTAACCTCAACCCCTCCAATATTCCACCCACAAAAGATATTTCATACAGTCATAGCGTGATTCTATCTCAATCTATTCAGGAAGATTATTACACACCTCTGGAGCAAATGGGACGTGAACATGGAGCATTTAGTCCAAAGGTATGGCTCCTATCACTGCACAGCAGCTCAGTGGTTAGCACTGCTGCCTCACACAGCGCCAGGGATTCGGGATCGAATCCAGCCTCGGGTGACTGTCAGGGTGGAGTTTGCACATTCTCCCCGTGTCTGCCTGGGTTTCCTCCCACAATCTAAAGATGTGCAGGTTAGGGTGGATTGACCATGGGAAATTGGCCATAGTGTCCAGGGATGTGCAGGTTAGGGTGGATTGGCCAAGGGAAATTGGCCATAGTGTCCAGGGATGTGCAGGTTAGGGTGGATTGGCCATGGGAAATTGTGCATAGTATCCAGGGATGTGCAGGTTAGGGTGGATTAGCCATGGGAAATTGCCCATAGTATCCAGGGATGTGCGGGTTAGGGTGAATTGGCCAGGGAAATTGCTCATACTGTCCAGGGATGTGTGGGCTAGGTAGATTAACCATTGGGAATGTAGGGTCACAGGGATAGGAGGGTGGGTTGCTCTTTGGAATGTCAGTATAGATTTGATAGGCTTAATGCCCTTTTCCACACTGTGGGGGATTCGATGAGCACAAAAGCACTTAACATATAAGATTTCCATTGTATCAAATACCTTCTGATCAATCTGTTATAGAAATGTCATTACATGACCCTGGAGCAGGTGGGATTTGCACCTAGGCCTCCTGGCTGAGAGGTGGAGGCATTACCAATGCCTCAAGAGCCGCACCTGCATCTGCTTTATTTGTTTTTTCTTTAATTAGGAGCGTATAAACAGGAAGAAACGCCTTCCCTGTCTTTTATTCATGCACAGGATGAGGGCATCGCTGTCCAGACCCAGCATCTATTGCCCATCCCTAATTACTCAGAGAGCAGTTAGGAGTCAACCTCATTGCTATGGGTCTGGAGTCACATGTAAGCCAGACCAGGAGGGTGGGTCTGCTTTTCCTCTTGCGTATATCCAGAATTGTTCTTACACACATAAGAGCATTTATTCTTTTCCCATCACCAAACCATCAAAACTGTCTTCCCCTACCAATCTCCACCAGTCAGGTATCCAAGCAACTAATTGAATATTTACAAATAATTTCGTTATGGACACTGCAATTGATCAAAGATGATGGAAGGAGGGTGGGTCTTTTTTTAAACCCTTTTTTTTGATCCAACCATTACAGAGATGCTGTCAGATACCCCAGAAGCAGGTGAGATTTGAACCCAGGGGCTCCCCCCACTCCTGATCTGGAGACAGAGACATTACCACTACCAAGAACCCTATATGTTGGCTTTATTTTCTTTCATAATTGAAGCTCTTTCCCATCACTGAAACAGAGAATCTCTACAGTGCGCAGGCAGGAATTCAGCCCATACTGACCCTCAGGATAGCATCCCACCCAGACACATCCCCATGACCCTGCGTTCCTCATACCAATGAGAACAGGTTCAAGTCTCTCAGCCTTTCCTCATAAGACCTTCCCTCCAGACCAGGCAACATCCTGATAAATCTCCTCTGCAGCTTTTCCAATGCTTCCACATCCTTCCCGAAATATGGGGACCAGAACTGTACACAATATTCCAAGTGCGGCCGCACTAGTGTTTTGTATAGTTGCAGCATGATATTGCGGCTCCGGAACTCAATCCCTCGACCAATGAAACCTAACACACCGTATGCCTTCTTAACAGCACTATCCACATGGGTGGCAACTTTCAGGGATCTATGTACATGGACTCCAAGATTCCCTCTGCATATCCACACTACCAAGAATCTTTCCATTGACCCAGTACTCTGCCTTCCTGTTATTCTTCCAAAAGTGCATCACCTCACATTTAGCTGCATTGAACTCCATTTGCCATCTCTCAGCCCAATTCTGCAGTTTATCCAAGTTCCCCTGCAACCTGTAACATTCTTTCAAACTGTCCACTACTCCACCGACTTTAATGTCATCTGCAAATTTACTAATCCATCCACCTATGCCTGTGTCAAAGTCATTTATAAAATTGACAAACAGCAGTGGTCCCAAAACAGATCCTTGGGGCACACCACTAGTAACTGGACTCCAGGCTGAATATTTTCCATCAACCACACTTGCTGCCTTCATTCAGAAAGCCAGTTTCTAATCCAAACTGCTAAATCACCCTCAATCCCATGCCTCTGCAGTTTTTCCAACAGCCTACCATGTGGAACCTTATCAAAGGCTTTACTGAAGTCCATGTACACCACGTCAACTGCCCTACCCTCATATACATGCTTGGTCACCTTCTCAAAAAACTCAATGAGGTTTGTGAGACACGACCTACCCTTGACAAAACCATGTTGACTATCTGAAATCAAATTGTTGCTTGCTAAATGATTATAAATGTTATCTCTTATAATCCTTTCCAAAACCTTTCCTACAACAGAAGTAAGACTCACTGGTCTATAATTACCTGGGTCATCTCTACTGCCCTTCTAGAACAAGGGCACAACATTTGCAATCCTCTACTCCTCTGGTACTAAATCTGTAGACAATGATGACTCAAATATCAAAGCCAAAAGCTCTGCTATCTCCTCCCTAGCCTCACAGAGAATCCTTGGATAAAACCCATCTGGCCCAGGGGACTTGTCTACTTTCACTCCTTCTAGAATTGATAAAACCTGTTTGTAACTAACCTCGATCGTTTCTAGTCTAATATCTTGTACCTCATTCTCCTCCTCTACAATATTCTTCTTTTCCTGAGTGAAAACTGATGAGAAATGTTCGTTTAGCACCTCTCCGATCTCCACAGGGTCCACACTCAACTTCCCACTTCTGTCTTGGATTGGCCCTATTCCTACCCTAATCATCCTTTTATTCCTCACATACCTATAGAAAGCTTTAGGGTTCTCCTTTATTCTATTTGCTAAAGACTGCTCATGTCCTCTCTTTGCTCTTCTTAACTCCCTCTTTAAATCCTTCCTCGCTGATCTGTAACTCTCCATCGCCTCATCTGAACCATCTTGCCTCATCAACACATAAGCTTCTTCGTAACAAGAGGTGCGATTTCTATTGTAAACCACGGTTTCCTTACCTTATCACTTCCTCCCTGCCTGACAGAGAGGAACCTGGGTCCCTAGCACAGTCAGACAGCAACGCTAACCACTAAGCCACTGTGCCACCTGGCTGTTAACTAACCTGGAGAAAGCAAGGACTAGAGTTGCTGGAGATTCGGAGTCGAGAGTGTAGCACTGGAAAAGCACAGCAGGTCAGGCTGCACCGAGGAGCAGGAGAGTCGACGTTTCAGGCATTAACCCTTCACCAGGAATGGGAGGGGCAGAGGTGGCTGACCTGTCCTACCTGTCTATCTTCCTTTCCACCTATCCATTCCACCCTTCCCTCCAACCTATCAGTATCATTCCCCTCCTGCATCCACCTATTGCCTTCCTGGCTTCCTTCCCCACGGCCACACTCCCACTGCCCGATTGATCTCTCAGCTCCCTTCCCTCTCCACATTCCTGATGAAGGACTTACACCTGAAATGTTGACTCGGATGCTGCCTGACCTGCTGGGCTTTTCCAGCACCACACTTTTCGATTTCTGTTCGCTAACATGAGCAAGGCAGCTCCCCAAGGCCAGCAGCATCGACAGTGCACTAGCTCCTCCACTTCTGCACAGACACAGACACATAGACTCAGACACACACTGACTCTCTCTCTTTCACACACACACACTCACACACACACACACAGACACACTCACACACACACACACACACACACTCACACACACACAGACACACACACAGACACACACACACACACAGACACACGCACATACACACACAGACACACACACACATACACACGCACACACGCACACACAGGCACAGACACAGACACACACGCAGACACACATACACACTCGCACACACACACACGCACACACAGACACATACACACACACCTCAGTTTTATTGGCCCCATCGCAGTGTTAGTCATCACTCAGTTAGCAACACCCTTGCTTCTGAATCAGACCGTTGTGACTTCAAGTCAGACTCAGGACGTGGGCACAACATGCAGACTGGCACCTTGGTGTCATCATGAGAGAGTGATGCATCCCTAGGGGTGCAGGATTTCAAGTGACGGGGCACCCCGTGTTCCCACTCTGGTGAAGGTAACCGATCACAGTGCCATGGAAGAGCAGACATGTTCTGCCCAGTGTCCTGGACATTCCTTATGCCTCAACCAACTGCTAGAGTTGTAGCATTGTTGTTTGCAGGAATTTGCTGTGTGTACATTGGCTCCTGCATTACAACAGGAACTTTACCTAAAAAGGTTTCTGGGTCAACATCCTGGAATTCCCTCCTTAAGGGCATTGTGGGTCAACCCACAGCAGGTGGACTGCAGCGGTTCAAGAAGGCAGCTCAGCCCCACCTTCTCAAGGGGGCAACTAGCGACCGGCAATAAATGCTGGGCCCAGGCAGCGACATCCATGTTCCATGAGTGAATTAATAAAGAAGTACTTCACTCGATGTAAAGTTCTTTGGGGTATCTTGAGGTTGTGCATAGTGCTATATAAATGCGAAGTCTTTAATGATCTACAATGGAATGTAAAGACGTGCATTTATGTATCACTGTACATATGTAATAGACTTCTCAAAATATATAGCAATGAACTGCTATTGAAGTGTAATCCATGGCAACACAACAGTAAATCTGGGCACAACAAAGCCCCACAGTTGAAGAAATTCAAATTCAAAGGAAATAATTTGGAGTTGGGAGGTCACGTTGCAGCTGTATAGGAATTGGTTAGGCCACTGTTGGAATATTGCGTGCAATTCTGGTCTCCCTGCTATAGGAAGGATGTTGTGAAACTTGAAAGGGTTCGGAAAAGATTTACAAAGATGTTGCCGGGGTTGGAGGATCTGAGCTACAGGGAGAGGCTGAATAGGCTGGGGCTGTTTTCCCTGGAGTGTCGGAGGCTGAGGGGTGACCTTATAGAGGTTTATAAAATCATGAGGGGCATGGATAGGGTAAACAGACAAAGTCTTTTCCCTGGGGTCTGGGGGTTCAGAACTAGAGGGCATAGGTTTAGGGTGAGAGGGGAAAGATATAAAAGAGACCTAAGGGGCAACTTTTTCACGCAGAGGGTGGTTGAAAGCAGAACAAATGTAAAGGGTGTGGAACATTTAAACGAGGAGAGATTGAAAAAAAGGCAGAGGGAAATTTAGAGACTGAAGAATTTAGGAAATAGAAGCAGGAGTGAACCATTTGGCCCATCGACCCTGGTGCACCATTTAACATGATTATGGCCACACTTTGGCATAGCCTCGCCTGTCCCCGTTTCCTTTGATTCCCAAAAAACACCCAGAAATTTGTGGATCTCAGCTGGAGATGTGTTCAACAATGGAGCATCAATGATCCTCTGAGATAGAGAATTCCAAAAATTCTCAAACCTTTGAGCAAAGACAGTTCCACACATCTCAGAACGGCCTCTTCTCCTGAAAGCGTATCCCCATGTGTTAGATTCCCTGACCAGTGGGCACAATCTCTCAGTATCCACCTGTTAAGACCCATCAGGGTTTTGAACATCTTAGTGAGGTTCTTCGAAACAGTCATGTTGCGGCTGTACAGGACAGTATTCCACTTTTGGAATATTGCGCGCAATTCCAGATTTCCCTGCTACAGGAAATATGTTTTTAAACTTGAAAGGGTGCAGGAAAGATTTACAAAGATGTTGCCAGGGTTGGAGGATCTGAGCTATAGGGAGAGGCTGAACAGGCTGGGGCTGTTTTCCCTGGAGCATCAGAGGCTGAGGGGTGACCTTATAGAGGTTTATAAAATCATGAGGGGCATGGATAGGGTAAATAGGCAAAGTCTTTTCCCTGGGGTGGGGGAGTCCAGAACTAGAGGGCATAGGTTTAGGGTGAGAGGGGAAAGATATAAAAGAGACCTAGGGGGCAACTTTTTCACACAGAGCGTAGTACGTGTATGGAATGAGCTGCCAGAGGAAGTGGTGGAGGCTGGTACAATTGCAACATTTATAAGGCATCTGGATGGGTACATGAATAGGAAGGGTTTGGAGGGATATGGGCCAAGTGCTAGCAAATGGGATATCTGGGTCAGCACGGATGAGTTGGACCAAAGGGTTTGTTTCCGTGCTATATGACTCTGTGACAATGACTGTCTTATTGATAAAAATAAATTGTGGATAGCCCACAAATGTGAGCACTTGTCCTTTTACGCTGCTTGACTTCATGCTTCCATTTTTCAAACTGGTCAAGGCACTGCCCCAGCAGTGTGAAGGGGCCACGATTATTTACAAAGTACGTTAATAACTTAGATGAGGAAGATGAACAGGCTGGGGCTGTTTTCCCTGAAGCGTCGGAGGCTGAGAAGTGGCAAATGGAGTTTAATACGGAAAAGTGTGAGGTAGCTCACTTCAGAAGAAGTAACAGGAATGCAGAGTACTGGACTAATGTTAAAATTCTTGGCAGTGTAGATGAACAGAGCAATCTGGGTGTCCAGGTGCATAAATCCCTGAAAGTTGCCACCCGGGTTGATAGGGTTGTTAAGAAAGCATATGGTCTGCTGGGGTTTATTGAGAGGGGGATCGAGTTCCGGAGCCACGAGGTCATGCATCAGCTGTACAAGGTACTGGTAAGGCCGCACCTGGAGTATTGCGTACAGTTCTGGTCACCGCATTGTAGGAAGGTTGTGGAAGCTTTGGAAAGGGTACAGAGGAGATTTACTAGGATGTTGCCTGGTATGGAGGGAAGGTCTTATGAGGAAAGGCTGAGGGAACTGAGGCTATTTTCATTGGAGAGAAGAAGGTTGAGAGGTGACTTAATCAAGACATATAAGGTGATCAGAGGGTTAGATAGGGTGGACAGGGAGAGACTGCTTCCTTGGATGGTGAAGGCTAACACGAGGGAATATAGCTTTAAATTGAGGGGTGTTAGATTTAGGACAGATGTCAGAGGTAGTTTCTTCACTCAGAGAGTAGAGGGGGGTGGAACGGCCTGCCTACAACAGTAGTAGACTCACTGATGTTAAGGGCATTTAAATGGTCATTGGACATACATATGGATAATAATGGAATGGTGTAGGTTAGATGGGATTAGATTAATTTCACAGGTCAGCACAATATTGAGGGCCGAAGGGCCTGTACTGCGCTGTAATGTTCTATGTTCTATGTATTTGTCCAAGCGCCCTTTAAATATTGCTAATGTAGGCCAGACCAGAGAAGGATGGCAGATTTCCTTCTGAAAAGGACATTAGTCAAGCAGATTTTTACAACAATGGTCACCTTTAGACTAGCTTTTTAATTCAGATTTTTATTGAATTAGAATTTCACCATTTTCCTGGTGGGATTTGAACCCACAATCCCCAGGACCAGAGCCTTGGACCCGGACTTACCCGTCAACACAAACTGTCTCTTGCTGCTTAAAACCTACCTCTTTGAGGAATCTCTTGATGACCTTTGCATCATTGCTCCATTATTAATATTTAACTGGCCAATCCCCAGTGAAGCGTGTTGGGGTGCTATTTTTCCAACAGGGGGTGTGTTCCCCAAGCTCCAGGCCAGTGAGAACGAATGTGCTGCCCTGCAGATTCAAGCAGTTGTGACTACTTCCCATTTCGGGTGCACGTGGGAAGGGGGCACCGCAGAAAGCAAAACCAGTAAAACTGGTGAATGAGAGATATTGGTGTGACTCAAATACGTCAAAGTGGAATTCCGGAATGTCCGGTACTTGCATTATTTAAGTATTTCTGGTTTTCTCTTAGAACCATATACTACAGAAGATTCCCTTCGGCCCATGAAATCTGTACTGCCTAAGTGTAGACTAATCCTTCTTTCCCACACTAGGCCCATAGCCTTTAATGTTATGACTCTTCAAGTGCTCGTCCAAATACATTTTAAAGGTTGTGAGGTTACCTGCCTCAACTCCCCTCCCAGGCAGTGGCCATCCCAGATTCCCCCTACCCTCTAAGTGGAAAACCCTTTCTTCAAATCCCCTCTAAAATGTCTGCCTTAATATTCTGCCCCTTAGTTATTGACCTTTCAAGTAAGTTCCTTCGACACCTCCATCAGGTTAAAACTCAACCTTCTCTGCTCCGCAGAAAACATCCCGAGCTTATCCAGCCTTTGTTCATCGCTGAAATGCTCCACCCCAGGCAGCATCCTGGTGAATATCCTCTGCACTCCCCCCCCCAGTGCACTCACATCCTTCCGACAGTGTGGGGACCAGAACTGTACACAGTCCTCCAGACGCAGCCTCACCAGAGTCCTGTACAGTCCCAACATACCCTCCCTGCTTTTGGAATCTATGCCACGATTGAAATAGAAAGGTGTTCCATATACCTTCTTATCAATCCTATTAATCTGTCCTGCCTCCTTCAGGGATTTGTGGACAAATGCCCCAAGACTGCGGGTTCCGAAAGCTCCAGGTCTTGCAACTCCTTGAAAGTGGGGTCGCAGGTAGATAGGATAGTGAAGAAGGCGTTTGGTATGCATTCCTTTATTGGTCAGACTATTGAGTACAGGAGTTGGGAGGTCATGTTGTAGCTGTACAGCACATTGGTTAAGCCACTTTTGGAAAACTGCATTCAATTCTGGTCTCCCTGCTAATAGGAAGGATGTTGTGAAACTTGAAAGGGAGCAGAAAAGATTTACAAGGATGTTGCCATGTTTGAAGGGTTTGAGCTACAGGGAGAGGCTGAACAGGCTGGGGCTGTTTTCCCTGGAGCATCAGAGGCTGAGGGGTGACCTTATAGAGGTTTATAAAATCATGAGGGGCATGGATAGGGTAAATGCTGAGCTTTTCCAGCAACTTCTTGTTTTGTTCCTGATTTACAGCGTCCTCAGTTCTTTTTTTTTAATATGGAATATGAGTTCCCTGTTTGCGTTTGTTGACCTGGTCCAATTAGGGAGCCCTGGCTGACAGATATAAACAGGAGCGCCACAGATGATGGCACTGTGGCAGCTGTCTCTAGGGAGGCAGTACTGGAGTCAAGGCCTGTTCATGTGTAACTGAAGGAGTGATTGGATACCTGACTCTGGGGAGTTATTTCAACAACTCTGGGCCTTGAACTCGGGACACTACCGCTGAAGTGTAAGAACGCCAAATTGGCCAATGGCTGCATTACCAACCCTGGGCATTAATTCATGGAGTGCGATTTGACCCTGAGTCTCTAGCTCAGAGGCATGGACATTTCCAGAAGACCTCCTACAAATGCCATTTCATCAACTGGTTCAGAGATGTTATGACACATCTCCAGGACAGGCTACCAGTGTGGCCTGGCCCAGAGGTAGGGACGCTACCGCTGCAACTAGTTAGGAGAGGAGATCTCACTGCAATTCCTGGGATAGCAGGACTGAGGTATGAAGAGAGGCTGGATCGGCTCGGATTATATTCAACGGAATTAGGGGGATGAGGCCGATCCCACAGAAACTGATAAAACCCTGAGCAGGATAATGGCAGAAAGGATTATGATGGGGAATCTAGAACCAGGGTTTTAGGACTCAGGTCAGAATATGTAAGGCACAGGAGCTGTTACCCCTTGAAATAGAGGGGTTTTGCATCTTCTAACAAATTGCAGACCGTTTAGGAGTGAGGAATGGAGAAATATTACCAAGCAACCGCTCATTAATCTCGGGAAATTTCTGCCCAGGATTGTTGTAGATGCATGGTCAATGAGGATAATGACAACTGAGGTGGGCAGGGATGTTTTGGGGGCCGTAATGATAAAGGGATGGGGGGGGGGGTGGTGAGCAGGAAAGTGCAGCTGATACGTGAGACATCAACCATTTCACTGAATGGGACGGAGGGGCTTGAGGGGCCAAATGGTCTACTCTTTTCCTATCTGTGTTGGTCTCGGGTAGGTCCAGAGCCCCCTGGGAGAGGGGGAAGGGGAGAGGCTGGTGACCAGACACAGAAAAAAATCCACAATGAATGTGATAAAAGAGATAACGGGAGAATAGGTGGGAGATGAGATAATGGCAACACATTAATATTTATTACAATTCATGAATGTGTCACCATTGAATAAAGGAAACACTCCTCACAGAAATATTGAATGCGCTATTCAAAAGCTAAAAAGTCTGATTTCATTTGAACGCATTAAAAAGTACCTTTTTTTTTAGTCAGTCATGAAAGCTTTCCATTGTTGACGCAATGTTCAGTCTGTGGGAGAAAATCATTTACTGAAGAATTCAGAATATAGGGGAGCACTTCACCTCCTGAGTATCAGCCTGTTCACACCAGGAGGTGGAGAAGTCGACGTTTCAGGTTTAACCCTTCTTACGTCAACTTTTCCACCTCCTGATGCTGCCTGGCTTGCTGTGTTCTTCCAGCCTCCTGCCTGTCGACCTTGGATTGCAGTATCTGCATACCTGCAGCTCCCCCCTACACCCACCCCCAGTCCTGAAGAAAGGTTACACCCGAAACATTGACGTCTCCCCCTCCTGAGGCTGCCTGGCTTGCCGTGTTCCTCCAGCCTCCTGCCTGTCTACTTTGGATTCCAGCATTTGCAGTCCTTTTTAATTGTCTGTAATCCAACTCACGCCAGGCTTGATGACTCCAAACCTGTCTGTGAGACGTTAGTCAGCCAGCACAGAGCAACCTTTCTACTCAGGGCGCCGACAACAGGTGACTGAAATCCACAAAGTGGCTCCAATGAAACCAATGGGGCACAGGTGTTGGTGCCTCATATTGACCCTGTGGTGCCCATCACTGAGATAAGGCAGTTTGAACCCTGGCTTTCTCTCTGAGGTGCACGTGAACAAATCCCCCTCCCCCCACCAGGCTCCGTTTTAACAGAGAACAAGGGAGCTCTCCAGCAGTTTCCTGGTCAACACTTATCCCTCCAACCAATGGGAGCTCATAGAAAGCTGTGCCCCACCCCCTACCCAAGAGTGGAAGCAGGTCATTCAGCCTGTCGGGGCCACATTAACCCTCCGAAGAGCATCCCATCCAGACCCACCCCAATCCCTGCATTTCCCATGGCCAATCCACCCTGACCCACGCACCTTTGGATTGTGGGAGGAAACCCACGCAGACACGGGGGAGAATGTGCAAACTCCACACAGAGAGTCACCCGAGGCAGGAATCAAACCCAGGTCCCTGGCGCTGTGAGGCAGCAGTGCTAACCACTGGGCCACCATGCCGCCCTGGTTAGCTCAGTTGGCTGGAAGGCTGGCTTGCAATGCAGGGTGATGCCAACAGGGTGGGTTGCTATGCTCCCTACCTTTCAGTAGTCACCCTCTCCGTTAAAGAATCACCCATCCCCATGCCATCTTGTGTGGCTGTTGTCAGCTTTGCCTGACAGCACCCATGTGATGTGCCTTGTACTGCCCCATGTGGATATATAAATGAAAGCCATTGACGTACAAAGTCTCTTTTCATGTTTGCTGAGGGAGAGCAGAGACAGTGTGTTGAACCGTCGTCTTCTGCTCGTTTTAAGAACAGTGTTAGTTGTCAAACGTGCTGCAGGGTGGGAATGTGGGGGAGAAGGCTAGCATTGCCATAGTCTAAAGAAAAGCCATGGCATTATTTTACAGTGTTGGATTATAGAACAGAACAACACGGAGTGGGGGGTGGGTGCCATTCTGCCCACTGAGACAATGCCAGCCCTTTGAATGCCCTATCCAATTAGCCCCCTTCTCCATCTTTTCCCCGAACCCTTCCTGGATATTTTTGTCTTTTCAATTACAAGTCATCCACCAATTGTAAATTCCACTTCCAAGTCCATCGGTTTGTATGCAGTTCAATATAGAGCAGCTGGTCATACAGGAAACGTTCACATCTAAAATTATTTAAAATGTAAAATATTACTTATATTTAAAACTACGCCCCTCTGTGGGAATGTGTTCGTCAGTATGAACATTGATAAGTCAGACATTTATAAATCACGGACACCCCCTGTATGGATCTAACTGCCTTCAAAATATCCTTCTTCCCAATTTTCAGGCAGATAATAACAACTCACTGCATTTGGAAAGCAGCCTGCTTCATTTCCCTCAAAATCGACTCATTATTTCGCTCCTGTGCCCTCTCATGGGTGGAAGCAATTACTCCCCTGATCAACGTCCACGTGGTTTTGAACCCTCAGTCAAATCTCACTTTGTCGTTCTCTGTTTGAAAGGAACACAGTTGATCGTAGCTTCGGCTGTCTCTCCCTGCCATTGAACCCACCTTGTTACAGGCCATTCGAAAACATATGAAGGAGGTAGCCTAGATCCTAACTTTTTCTTATTTTAAAGACAAGTTCAAGGAGTTGTGTTCCAGCTGCAATCCAGTTGGGCAAGCTACCAGGTTTGAAATAAAACACACTTTATTCATACACCATAGATAAAATACAACAAAAGAAGGAAGAAATTGGAATAACTTAACTCTACTGGAAAACGAAACAGAATAATAGATTATTTAACTACTCAATAGTAACTGTTCCAATACAGTAACCGCTTATGGACACACCCTTGTCAAAGGCAACTTCAGTAAAACCATAGAATCCCTACAGTGTTGAAACAGGCCCTTCGGCCCAACAAGTCCATACCAACCCTTCAAAGAGTAATCCACCCAGACCCATTCCCCTATATTTACCCCCTGACTGATGCACCTAATTCACACATCCCTAAACACTATGGACAATTTAGCATGACCAATTCGCCAAACCTGCTCATCTTTGGACTGTGGGAGGAAACTGGAGCACCCGGAGACAAACCCACGCAGGCACGGGGAGAATGTGCAAACGCCACACGGACAGTTGTCCAAGGCTGGAATCGAACCTGGGTCCCTGGCACTGTGAGGCAGCAGTGCTAACCATTGAGCTACCGTGCCATCCCTTGGATTGGCTCCTCGGCAATTCTCCAGTCCAGTTGGAAAAGCACCAAAGAGAAAACTCTGAGAGAGAGGGAGTAGCAGGGAGTAGAGGGAGTAGCAGAGAGAGAGGAAGTAGCAGGGAGAGGTGTAGTGCAGTTTCCACCCAGCACTGAGACCCCTACGACAACTGCATCTGAAAAATAAAGCTAACCATCCAGGTTCAATGGGAGCTTTACCCCACCCAGTCAGGCTGCTTCTCCTGTTCGAATTTAAAGAAAACCCAGCACCTCACGTACTGTATACTTTATTGCCTTTGGAATAGACTGTTCATTGCCTCTGTCACAACCTTTCTTCATTAAAGAAAACCAGGACAAATTTCACCTCAAATAACCATTATATTGTCATAACCTCCATCTCTGGTACCATTCTGGTAACATCTCCTCCTCAGCTTCTCTCAGAACTTAACATCTTTCTGAGCCTTTGGGATGCTTGAGGGAGCTGTGGCTTTCTTCAGCTGACTGCAAGAAAAGTTCTCTTCAGGAGGTGAAACAAAAACTCATTTTGAGAAGTTCCAAATGAGTAGACGTTGGAATTTCTGCAGCTGTTGAATCATCGGATTGGCACTCAGTTCAAAGGGGCAGTTTGCAAGTCTTGGTCTGAAACTCATCAGCTGCACGACCAGAGTAGAGCAGTGAGTCAGCACCTGCCATACTCAGACAGTGAGACCACAGCTAAAGAAATCCACCTCTCCATGTTAACCCTCCAGGGCCCAAACTGAGGAAAGGCTTGCATTGTTGTAGTGCCATTTAGAACCAGCCCCAAAGCAGAGGAGGAAGGAGTAATTGTCGTGCCTCAAATACAGGAGTCACACCAGCCGCTTGCTTTTTTTTGTAATTCTATCTTGGGATGTGGGCAGCTCCAGCTAGACAGCATTCAAGGCCATCCCAAACTACCCTCAAGAAGGTAGTGTTGAGTCCAGTCTCTTTGTTAATTTATTTGTGGGACATGGTTATCGCTGGCATTTATTACCCGTCCCTAGTTTCCCCCTTTGAGAAGGTGGGGGTGAGCTGCCTTCTTGAACCGCTGCAGTCCACCTGCTGTGGGCTGACCCACAATGCCCTGAGAGAGGGAATTCCAGCATTTTGACCCAGAGATACTGAAGGAACGGTGATATATTTCCAAGTCAGGATGGTGAGTGGCATGAAGGGGAACTTGCAGGGGTGGTGCTCCCATGTATCTGCTGCCCTTGTCCTTCAAGATGAAAGTGGTCGTGGGTTTGGATGGTGCTGTCTGAGGGTCTTTGGTGAATTTCTGCCATGCATCTTGTAGCTAGCACACACTGCTGTCACTGAGTGTCAGTCGTGGAGCGTTTGGATGTTTGTGGACGTGATGCCAATCAAGGGATTGCTTTGTCTTGGATGGTGTCATATTTGAACCAAGGCTTGTAATGAGGTCAGGAGCTGAGTGGCCCTGGCAGAACCCAAACTGGGTATCACTGAGCAGGTTATTGCTGAGCAAGTGCTGCTGTCGATGGACCTCTTCCATCACTTTACTGATGATCGAGAGTAGACTGATGGCCGGGTTGGATGTGTCCTGCTTTTTGTGTGCAGGACATACCTGGGCAAATCCCCATGCCGCTCAGTTGATACCACAGCTGCAGGTGTACTGGAACAGCTTGGGATACAGGATTCACCTGCACCTCCACCCACATTATCTACTGCATCCGCTGCAGCCGGTGTGGCCTCCTCTATATTGGGGAGACAGGCCGCCTACTTGCGGAGCGATTCAGAGAGCACCTCTGGGCCACCCGGACGAACCAACCCAATCACCCTGTAGCACAGCATTTCAACTCCCCCTCCCACTCCACCGAGGATATGCAGGTCATTGGACTCATCCACCGCCAAACCACAACAACGCGACGGTCGGAGGAGGAGCGTCTTATCTTCCGACTGGGAACCCTCCAACCACAGGGGATGAACTTGGACTTCACCAGTTTCTTCATCCCCCCTCCCCCCACCTTGTCTCAGCCGAATCCCTCCAGCCCGGCACTGCCTTCCTGACCCGCAGTCTTCTTCTTGACCTCTCCGCCTCCACCCTACTCCGACCTATCACCCTCACCTTGACCTCTTTCCACCTATCACATTTCCAACGCCCCTCCTCCAAGTCCCTCCTCCCTACCTTTTATCTTCTCCTGCTGAACACTCTCTGCTCATTCCTGAAGAAGGGCATGTGCCCGAAACGTCGAATCTTCTGTTCCCTAGATGCTGCCTGACCTGCTGTGCTGTTCCAGCAATAAAGTTTCAGCTTTGATCTCCAGCGTCTGCAGACCTCACTTTCTCCAGCTTGGGATACAACTGGTTTGGAAGTTCAATCCTTTATTGCAGCGCCTGAACTGTTGTCAGGGTCCACAGCCTTTGCAGTATCCAGGGCCTCCAACCCTTTCTTGATATCCTGGGGAGTGAATCTGACTGGCTGAAAGCCAATTTGAGATCCATCCCAAATTGCCTTTGAACTGAGTGGTTTGCTACGCTATTCTACAATAAAGTTAGAAGGGCACTACTTGTGGCCTTGGGTCATTGGCAATGGCCTTGGGAAAAGGGCAATGGGTCTGGAGTCACATGTAGGCCCAGATACAGATGACCTTTCCTTGGCAACGTTGGTAAATCAGGTAATGTTTCTAATGGTGATAATTTTCATGATCACCGTATTGGGACCCGGTTCACTGAGTTGGGTTTGACCTATGTCAATGCTGTGATGGGCTTTGAGCCCATTTCACTGGGCTGTTAGTCTCACAAGATTACCACAAGCCTGCAGTAACCTCAGCCACATTAGGGAGATTTAAACAATCTTTACATAAGCACATGGATGATTTTGGGATAGTGTAGGAGGACGAACTGAGAATAGTTCACAGGTTGGTGCAACACCAAGGGCCAAAGGGCCTGTTCTGTGCTGTTCTATGTTCTAGGTTCTAACCTCTTGCAAAACAGTAAGCTGATGCTGACCTGATACTCTGCATTCAGGACGTTGGTTGAAGGACGAGTGTTGGGCAGGGCTCCCGGAATAACTTCCCTGCTATTTGTCAAAATCACATCTGTGAGTGAGCTGACTTCAGTCTCGGTTTGTTGTCTCATGGAAAAGATAGCGCCTCCGACAGTGCAGCACCTCCTCAGTACCACAGTGAGTGGAGTGCCAACCTTTATAATGTGGTCAAGTCTCCAGCAAACCCCTGACCTTCCCAATTCAGAGGGCAGGGTGTTGCTCGCTGAGCCAGTGCATTGACAGCTTCGTAACCTATGCCAGGAGAATGTCTGCTCTTCATTTTTCTACTTTGAGGAGGCTGATGAGGAGCTGGTATTTAATCCCCTCATTCCTACTCCCTCTCTCTCTCTCTTTGCAGATTGTCCTGGGATGTGGGACAATATAACGTGCTGGCCAAACGCGGATTATGGGGATGTGATCTCTGTCAGCTGTCCGGGATTCTTCCGAATCATTAACTCCGATGACGGTAAGTGTGACTCTCATGGATCACAGTGAGACAGTGAGGTCTGTAGATGCTGGAGATCAGAGTCAAGAGTGTGGTGCTGGAAAAGCACAGCAGGTCAGGCAGCATCCGAGGAGCAGGCGAATCAACGTTTCACCCCGATTAAGGGCTCCAGCCCGAAATGTCGATTTTCCTGGTCCTCGGATGCTGCCTGACCTGCTGTGCTTTTCCAGCAACACACTCTCAACTCTAATGAGTCCCACTCGTACTGCGGGATCATGTGACCATTCGCAATCTAGAAGCTTCAGGGAGGCCATGGATTGATTTTAAAAAAGAGCACCTCCTTTTATTTTCATTTCTCTGTCAAGGAGTGTCCCCTCAGGGATTGATCGAAGGGCTGAATGGCCTACTCTTATTTTATGTTTCTGCATACAACAAGAGACTGCTGAATAACATATTAGGTCTTTCATTTGGTTATGGGCGGTGCCATGAGAGAATAGATCCCCAGATCTCTTAAAATAGAAATGTTCATCATTCTCACAGGACTAGCGCAATTGAAATAGCCAACTCTTGCTCCTATTCTCTACCTGTCCCTGTGCTTCCTGCATTGTCACTCAGAACCATGTGCTCCCTTCATTGTCTTACAGTGACTTTAAAGGCCTCCCAGTTTTGTCAGAATATAATTCATCTCTTCCTGTTGAAAAGATAAAGTCACATCACACACACACCAGGACCAGTGCAAGAATGCCAAGTTTCAAGCAACCACAACAATTTATACTGTAGGCGAAAAGGGTTCCATTGGTGCAGTGATACTGGGAGAACCAAGATAAATCAATCAGACCAGCAGGAACATTCAAGGGATACAGAGGAGGATATTTTCGAGAGTATCAGGGACATGCTGCTGGCGCTTTCTGTCTTGAACTCATCAGGATCAATCTCAATTCATACACTCACAGCCATTTGTACCATATAGAAAGGGTCCCTGTTGGCTATCCCCCCATTCTGGTTGGCAAAGGGTCATAGAGATGTACAGCACGGAAACAGACCCTTCAGTCGAACTCGTCCATACCGATCAGATATGCCAACCTAATCTAGTTGCATTTGCCAGCACCTGGCCCATATCCCTCCAAACCCTTCCTATTCATATACCCATCCAGATGCCTTTTAAATGATGTAATTGTATCAGCCTCCACCACTTCCTCTGGCAGTTCATTCCATACACACACCTCCTTCTGTGTGAAAAAGTTGCCCCTTAGGTCCCTTTTATATCTATCCCCTCTCACCTTAAACCTATGCCCTCTAGTTTTGGACTCCCTGACCCCAGGGGAAAGACTTTGTCTATTTATCCTATCCATGCTCCTCATGATTTTATAAACCTCTATAAGGTCACCCCTCAGCTCCGATGCTCCAGGGAAAACACGCCCCAGCCTGTTCAGCCTCTCCCTGTAGCTCAAACCCTCCAACCCTGGCAACATCCTTGTAAATCTTTTCTGAACCCTTTCAAGTTTCACAACATTCCCCCAATAGGAGGGAGACCAGAATTGCACACAATATTCCAACAGTGGCCTAACCAATGACCTGTACAGCCACAACATGACCTCCCAACTCCTGTACTCAATACTCTGACCAATAAAGGAAAGCATACCAAACGCCTTCTTCACTATCCTATCTCCACTTTCAAGGAGCTATGAACCTGTGTTGCCATGGAGAAAATAGTGAGGAAATTATAGATTCTCCAAGCTCCTGGATAATGAACAAAAAAGGATACAAGGCTTGAACCAATTCCTTTTGTTTGTGGATTGGCTCTAAGTGATAGAACTGGTGCAGACACAATGGACTGAATAGCTTCCTGTCACATCATAACAATTGTATGCTTCCTGGCCATGACGATCATGAAATTTAATGTCAGTGAATTTGTTTGATGTTTCTGGAGCACTCAGAAACGTATTCAGAAACTATCCAGAGGGAGACCTTAGCGATGCATTTGTTTGCCTGCGCACCATCTCCAGAATGAATTACCCCACTTTGGCCTTCTGCTCTCACCTTGAGGAAGACCGGCTGACCTTTGACCTTCCCTCTTGGAATTGGTGGTCAGGCAGCCATGACGTGATCTCTGTCAACTGTCCGGGCTTCTTCCGAATCATTAACTCCGATGATGGTAAGTGTGACTCTAATGGATCCCACTCCTACTCCTCACTATTTTCTCCATGGCAACATAGGTCCATAGCTCCTTGAAAGTAGAATCACAGGTTGATAGGATAGTGAAGACGGCATTTGGTATGCTTTCATTTATTGGTCAGAGTATTGAGTATTGAGATGGGTGTTTCTCACTTTAACAAGGTGCATGGTTGTAGCTCATCCTCACCACTTTGGATGGAAGACATTTTGCTTCTGAGGAACAGCAAGCCTGTCTCTCGATGGGCTGGAAGGTCATAGGGTCTTTTTGTTCGTCTGCTCTGGTTTTACTGACATTAAAAATTCTTCAGTCCTAGGGATCATTTACCGAAACTGCACCAGTGAAGGCTGGTCAGAAACCTTCCCCCACTACTACGATGCCTGTGGAGTTGATGAAAATATCACGGAAATCGATGACCAGGTAATTCTGCGTGTCACATACATAAACAAAGCAACAGTTTCTTTCACTTCTATGAGGAAATATATCATTCCATTGGAGGTGGTTCAGGGAGCATTCGCACGGATGATCCCTGGTATGGAGGGATTGTCTTCGGAGTAAAGGTTAAACAAGTTGGGACTCCACTCACTGGGGTTTAGAAGAATGAGAGGGGATCTCTTTGAAATGTAAGGGCTTGACAGGGTCAATGCTGAGAGAGATGTTTCCCCACATGGGAGAGTCCAGGGCCAGAGGGCACAGTCTCAGGGTAAAGGGGCGCCAGTTTAAGACTGAGATATGGTCCAACTGCAAGGGAATGGGGATGGCATAGGTAGACATTTTGGTCAGCATGAACCAGTTTGAGCAGAGGTGCCTGTCTCTGTGCTGTGGGATTCGATGACTCTGAGATTGAGATGAGGAGGGGTTTCTTCCTTCAGGGGGGTCGTGAGTCTTTGGAAACCCCCTGCCCCAGAGAGCTGGAGGGGGCAGAGTCCCTTGTGCATATTTAAGGATGACATTGATGGATTATTCATCAGTCGGGGAATCCAGGGTTACAGGGAAAGATTAGGAAAGTGGATGTGAGGAACATCGGACCAGCTGTGAATGTTGGAGCAGGCTTGAGTGGCTGTCCGGCCGACTCCTGTTCCTACATCTTATGGCCTTAACGTCTCCTTACCCTCTCTCCTCCCAAATACAGCTTTGTGCAATGGTTACAACACAGGAGATGGCCATTCTAGATCAGATTCCCTACAGTATGGAAACAGGCCTTTCGGCCCAACAAGTCCACACTGACCCTCCAAAGAGTAACCCACCCAAATCTATTCCCCTACCCTATATTTACACCTGGCTAATGCACCTAACACCATGGGCAATCTAGCCTGGCCAATTCACCTGACCTGCACATCAATATCAAAGCCGTTCCACACCCTGTTCAATTCTTTTCAATCCGTCATTGAATTGGATTCAGTGCCCCACTGGCTGTGCTCAGCCCCTTGTTTTCTGGGGCATCACATTAACATCCTGTGTGAGTGTTTTTGTACCCTGTGCGTCAGTCGGGAGAACCATGGCCCTTCCCTCGTCGCCCTACATGAGAAACTTAAAGACGAGCAGCAGGAGGAGGCCATTTGGCCCATCGAGCTTGTTCCGCCATTCAATAAGATCATGGACTCAGCTCCACTTACCCGCCCTCTCACCGTAACCCTTACTCCCTCTACTCTTCAAGAATCTACCTTTGCCTTAGAAACATTAACCGAGGTAGCCTCAACTGCTTCCCTGGGCAGGGAATGCCACAGATTCACAACCCTTTGGGTGAAGAAGTTCTTCCTTAGCTCAGTCCGAAATCTGCTCTCCCTTATTTTGAGGCTACTCTCCCTCGTTCTAGTTTCACCCACCAGTGGGGACAACCACCCTGCTTCGATCTTATCTATTCCCTTCATAACTTTGTATGTTTCTATTAGATCCTCCCAATTCTTCTGAATTCTAATGAGTATAATCCCAGTCTACCAAGTCTCTTCATCACAAGTTAACCCCCTCAACTCCAGAATCAACCAAATGAACTTCCTCTGTGCACCCCCTGTCCAGTGCCAGTAGATCCATTGAACTGAGTGGCTTACTGGACCATTCCAGAGGGCAGTGAAGAGTCAACCACATAGCTGTGGGTCTGGGGTCACATGTACGTAGAACATAGAACATAGAACAATACAGCACAGAACAGGCCCTTCGGCCCACGATGTTGTGCCGAACATTTGTCCTAGCTTAAGCACCTATCCATGTACCTATCCAATTGCCGCTTAAAGGTCACCAATGATTCTGACTCTGCCACTCCCACAGGCAGCGCATTCCATGCCCCCACCACTCTCTGGGTAAAGAACCTAC